>NC_067477.1:99715555-99977753 GCF_947179515.1 Apodemus sylvaticus | reverse complement strand
ACACATGTGGGTGGACAGTTGAAGGCTGAAGTTGGGTGCCCTGCTATCTAGAAATTCACTATTAAAGATTATGTTACATACCATTAATTATATCTACCTGTTCTTAAGATAATCTGCGCATTATCTCTACTTCATAAAAGTAAAAGTGGAGGCTCAGAAGTTACACTCTGGTTACACAGCTAGTAAACTAATGGACTTGAGTGTTCAAAACCCAGGAATTTATAGTCCCATTTATAGTCCACAATTTCTAGCAATCAACCTGGTGTCCTATGGAGGAACTCTTACTATTGTGTACAATTACTAAAATGCTGCTGCTGTATTTATTTTAAAGTGCCCATGGTTTTTTTCACTCAATAAAATCTACCTTGAAAACCAGTAATGAGCCGCATGCCTTAAATCCCAGCACTTGGGAGGCAGAGGCAGGTGGATTTCTGAGTTCGAGGCCAGCCTGGTCTACAGAGTGAGTTCCAGGACAGGCAGGGCTACACAGAGAAACCCTGTCTTAAACAAAAGTAAGGCATAATTACTACTGGGGTGGGGGGAGAATAGATACAGATCTTCTAAATGCAGATATTAAAATATATGCACTCCAGTTCTTTATATGGCTTACTACTTTAAAGCATGTTCATTCTAATAAAAAACTAGGGGTGGTGAGCCAGACTTTGTCAATATTCACAGAGACCTTTCAATGTGCCCACTAATACCAAAGGCAAAGCAAGCTATGTTATTCATCTCAGCCATAGGAACAAATTTTGTCAGCTATGGTGTTGAAAATATGAAATGTTACTTCCCTGTGGGTCTGCATAAATCTTTAAACTGCCAGGAAGAAATCCAGACTGGGACTGTCTCCAGAACAACAAATATTTTAACTTTTAGGAGCATACAAGGTAATTTTAGTTTTGCTTAGGTATTTTTTGATGGTTAGAGAGAGACACAATACATCCCTTCATAAACGCTTGGCTCATTTCCTCTGCTATCCACAATCGGGTCCTCCTACACTAGGCATTAACGTTAATGTTCTTTCCACTTTGGTTATAATGGAACTTTGAAAAGAAAGCACCCCTATTACAAATGCCCTATTCAGTATTAAAGATCCCCATGAGCTATAATAGTGTCTCTAATGTTCTTCCTAGGAAAGTCCCAGGAACTGCATTCTGGGTTCCTACATTAGGAATCTGCTGTCGGGACTGGGGAGACTGGCTCAGTGATAGAGCACTTGTCATGCCAATGTGAGAGCCAATTTGTTTTTAAAAAGTGGCTGGTGAGGGCTGATGCCTCAGATTGTCCTTTGAGCTCCACATATCTGTAGTACCATGCATACATCCACATCCATACACATAAACACACAAACTTTTATAAAAAACAAATCTGTTATATGGTAAAAATAAACTCCAAGTCATGGTAAAACATGGTTTCAAGATCTTCTGATCTTAACATTGAGCTTTATAAAACCTCCAGATGGGATGCCAACTAAAACATCCGTTTTTGCAGCTTTCTCATTACTTTAGAATAGGCATTTATTTATCTGTATCAACAAGGAAACAAAACTCAGAAGGCAGATTTTAAACGACTTTCCTTCTACATGATGCAATCCCTTCAGTGCTCATTCCACGCCTTTCAGCCTCTAAAGGCCACATCCAAATCTACTATAGTCTGATTTAAATTCTTCTGTCTTCCACTGCTATTTGAAAATGAAAATTTTAGCCTGGCAGTGGTGCATGCCTATAACCCCAGAGTATAGCCCTGGCTGCCCCTGGAATTCCCTGTGGAGACCATGATGGCCCACCTCACCCAGCCTCCTCTACCTCTACTGCCTCTACCTCTCAGTGCTGGGATTAAGAGTGCACCACAATACACAGCTCATATTAACATTTTCTTAATGTCATCTGTGAAACAGAAGAGAGAAATAGAAATGCACAAGCCCACAGAAGCATCTGCCCCATCACAGGTAAGGACTCCAAAAGCCACATCGAATTTATGTTAAAAAAGAAAACTCAATTTCCAGTTCTTGTTTTGTACCTCCTCCCTTGCTCCTACATACTAAAAAACATTTAATACACTTATTATTTAATGTGGTATATGTGTGAGCATACACAACCACAGTGCACATGTGGTAGGAGTCTCTCCTACCATGAAGGTGCAGGGGTTGGAGCTCAGGTTGTCCTATCTGTGGACAAACAGCTCTCTACTGTGGGCATTCTACCTAATTTCTATGAGCCACTGGCATGTGCTTTCAAACAGGAAACAATCACGCAGAGCATGGTGAGAACTGGAGATAAGCTATGCCACTGCCTGGTAAAGAATACACTCGGTTGTGAAGTTGGTTGAAGGCTAGATAGTCAATATTAAACTATTTGTAATCACTATTTTGCTATCTGCATATAAGCTCTAAAAGTTATTAAAAATAACATATGAATATGGCAACTAGAAAAATACCACTAAAAACTTCTGCCGGGCGGTGGTGGCTCACGCCTGTAATCCCAGCACTCTGGGAGGCAGAGGCAGGCGGATTTCTGAGTTCAAGGCCAGCCTGGTCTACAGAGTGAGTTACAGCCAGGGCTACACAGAGAAAACCCCTGTCTCGAAAAAACCAAATCCAAAAAAAACTTCTTATATGTCACAAAATATATATGCCAACAACTGACCAATTTCTTAATGTCCTAAGCAATACTACAGTTCAGTAGCTAAAAGAACAAACTCAAATAGAAAAAAATGTTGAAAAGCCTGGTGAAAGCAAGATTTACAGAAACCAAATGAAATGATGATCAATTTCATCTGAAATGTAAATCTAACTCTGAGATATTTGCCTTTGGAGAAAATGAAAGCCACATGCTGGTGAAAAACTTGCAGGCACGAGGCTGGGGACACAGCACAGCTGGCAGAGTGCCTGTGGCAGGCACAAGGCTGTGGGCTCCCCAATATCACACCGAACCAGGTACAAAGGCACATGCTTGTAATCCTGGTGCCTGAGAGGCAGAAGATTTCTGCAAGTTAAAGGCTAGTATGGTCTATGCAGTGAGTTCTAGCCCCAGCAAGGGCTACACAGCAAGAGCTTGTCTCAAAAAAATAAAAAGTCAGGGCGGTGGTGCCACACGACTTTAATCCCAGCACTTGGGAGGCAGAGGCAGGCAGATTTCTGAGTTTGAGGCCAGTCTGGTCTACAGAGTGAGTTCCAGGACAGCCAGGGCTATACAGAGAAACCCTGTCTCAAAAAAACCAAAAAAAAAAAAAAAAAAGAAAGAAAGAAAGAAAAGAAAAGAAAAGAAAGAAAGAAAGAAAGAAAGAAAGAAAGAAAGAAAGAAAGAAAGAAAGAAAGAAAGAAAGAAAGAAAGAGAAGAGAGAGAGAAAGAGAGAGAGAGAAAGAAAGAAAGAAAGAAAGAAAGAAAGAAAGAAAGAAAGAAAGAAAGAAAGAAAGAAAGAAAGAAAGAAAGAAAGAAAGAAAAAAAATCTGGTTAAATTTGAAACACTTATTTTTTAGGGAGTAAAACAAGACAAATTCTGTATATGTTCATATCAGATGAAAATTTATTCTGCTACTGACTGAACTCATTAACATAGTGAGAGAATGCTGCTATGTATATGCATTTTAATCTGTGCAAAAACTATGCACTGAAGGGGCATCGAGATGGCTCAGTGGGCAAGGTTCCTGCTGCCAAGCCTGATGGCCCCAATTTGATCCCTGGGACCCACACACTGAAAGTTAAGAACCAACTCCTACAAGTTGCCCTCTGATCTCTACCCATGTGCTGTAGCATAGCTGTAGCATAAATGCCCCCACCACCAATAAATAAATAGCTAAAAAAATCTTAATGCACTAAAAATAAATTTTTTTAGAAGTTTACAAACCAGAAACCTCCTCAAATCTGGGAGACTTAGTTAATGAAAACTTAACCAGACTTCCTTCAGGTTTTGTTATTGTTGATTGGTTTGGTTTCTGTAGGTGTAGGGCAGGTACTGGGCATAAAACACATGGGACCTTGTGTATGTTAGAAAAACACTCTACAAAGTAACTATATCCCTGTTTCTCTGTGACAATTTGGTTTTTAAATCAGATTCATTTATTACTAAAACAGGCACTTGTGAATCTTTGCACTTCATCTGGGCCCACAAGTACTCTGTATTACCAAGAAAACAAAACAAAATATCACGAGATAGACGCCTACCTTCAACGGCCCAGATGAGAACAATAACCCAGAAGGGTGAGGTTATACCTGGGCAACGTCCAGTAAGAATCAGAGTAACAACTGATAAGGACTTCTATGGACCACCCACCCCCAATGAACAAGAACTGTGACAATGATCGGGAGAACCACACCTGACTAGGATTGCTTAATCTTAAGTATCTTTTTCCTGTGACCCAGTTTTTTTCTCTGCTTAGACTTAACCTCATGCTGGAACCTAGAAGATGAACTTGAGGGTCTCTGCACCCCTTCTTCCTTATGTGTGAGTCTCACCACTGTCTAACTGGAGTACTAAGGGGACTGAACCTAGCCTTTTGGGGCTGCTTGATCTGGGGTTTTGCCCTAAAAAACACTAACAACATTACTTGTATTTACTTTTATTTGAAAAAGAAACTTATCCACTGAATAAAAAAAAAATAGCCCATTTATATTCCCCTACTGCTTTTCTTTCCCAAGACAGTATTTTTCTGTGTATCCCTGGTTGTCCTAGAACTCTGTAGACCCAGGCTGGTCACAAAGACTGCCTGCCTCTGCCTCCCAAGTACTAGGATTAAAGGTGTGTGCCACCACCACCAGGCTACTACTGCTGCTTTAAAATTTAAGCAAGATTAAGATTTAAGTAAGATTTTATGTATTCTTTCATATGTATGTATACTTGCACCTGACGTGGCTGCTGAGAACCGAACTGGATGTCCTGCAAGAGCAGTCAGCGTTCTGACCAGAGCCATCTCTCCTGCCCCAGAGCCATCTTCTCTGCCCCATCCTACTGCTTCTTTAACTGTCATGAGGACTAACTGTCAGTTCAGATTCAGATTCAGCACCCACATTGAGTGGCTCACAAGATCCTGTAACCCCAGCTCTAATGGACCACTCTTCTGGCTTCCTCAGGTACATATACACTTTCTTCCTAACACACTAATTCACATATATTCACATAGACACAAACATAAATAGTGAAAATAAAAATTTTTTTAAATTTTTGAATAGGCACTCGAGAGATAGCTCAGCAGTTAAGAACGCTGGCTGCTCTTCCAGAGGATCCAGGTTGGATTCCCAGCATCACAGCTCACAAACCTCTAACTCCAGTCCCAGGGACTGCAGTGCCCCCTTCTGGCCTTTGAGGACACTAAGCACAAACGGGGTATATACACATACATTCGGGCAAAACACTCATATACAAAACAATGACTAAAAAAAAAAAATCTCTAAAGTATAAAGTATCATAAGCATTCAACATTGTTACCATCAGTAATACTCTTGGGATATTCATTTCCTTTAAAATATTGATAAAAAAATGTTATAAGCATGGATTTTAAAATAGGCATTACACGATGTTACAATCACATATGACATGCTATTATATCAAGTACAAATCTTTAAGAAGTAATTTAAGAATCTGTAAATTACCTTTTTTTACTGCTTTTGCCAAAACAAAACCCACCCCCACATTGTCCCATATTATTTTATGTATAATCCTAATTACCTTTTCAAAGCTGAAAAAGTCAATAGTGTTTCTAAGTGTGTTGAAGACTGTAGATCCCTTTTCCTTATGGAGTGCTGCTGGATATTAGATAAAGAGAGGATATCGTAGTCTGAGAGCAAAGAATCAAGCTTCTCTGAAATAAAGGTAAAAAAAAAGCATTAGTGGCTGGATAAACAGCTCAGTCATTTAAGAGTATTTGCTGCTCAGTCATGAGGTCCTGAATTCAAATCCCAGTACCCACATCAGACAATTCCAAAATACCTATGAACTTCACATCCGTCTTCTGGCCTCTGTGGGCACCCACATGAACAGCCTCCTCCCCCCCTTCTCTTCCTCTGTCTGTCTGTCTCTATCTCTGTCTCTCTGTCTCTGTCTCTGTCTCTCTCTCTCTCTCTCTCTCTCTCTCTCACACACACACACACACACACACACACACACACACACACACACAGGGCGGGGCGGGGTGGAATGATGAAGGTTGAAGAGGTAGCTAGGCAGTGGAGAGCACTTGCTATTCTTCCAGAGAATCTGGGTTCAGATCCCAGCTCTCACATGGCAGCTCACAAACATCTGTAACTGCAGCTGCAAGGAGGGGAATCCAAGGCCCTCCTCCTCCGACCTCCATGGGCACAGGCATGTACATGGTATACATACAGGTAAAACATTCATTGCATAAAAGTAAACAAATCTTTAATAAAGGTTGTCAGAGGCTGGAGCTCAATCAGCAGTTAAGAGCACTTGCTCTTACAGAGCAGAGGACCCAGGTTCAGTTCCTAGCGTCCAGATGGCTGCTCACAGCCATCCATAAATCCAGTTGCAGTAAATCTGACACCCTCTTCTGATTTCCACTGGCACACACAGACACAGACACACACACACACTATACATACACACACATACACACATACTTACATACTTATATGCAGGCAAAACATTCATACACATAAAAAGTAAACAAATAATTTTAAAGGTTTTTAGCACTTTAATAGTCAACTGCTTAATTGCCCAGTACAACAATCACATATTCTTACAAAAAAAATCTGAACCTGAACTTAATGGAGATAAAAGTTCAGAGTCTTAGTACATAAGAGGTTCAGATGCTGCCAAGTTAAATAACTAGTGAAGGAAGCATCAGCCACACCTAGAAAGTTAGATTCCTGCAGAACAAATGACCCAGTTTCTCCGGGAAGAAGGGAGGGGCAAGGAGTAACAGACTTAAGAATACAGAAATAGCTACACTGTAGGAATCACTCTGAATCATGGCAAACAAGCTAGCTGTGGGAGCACTCTTTTTGTTGTTGTTGTTTTGTTTTTTGTTTTTGTTTGGTTTATTTTTTATTTTTTCCGAGACAGGGTTTCTCTGTGTAGCCCTGGCTGTCCTGGAGCTCACTCCTAGACCAGGATGGCCTCGAACTCAGAAATCCGCCTGCCTCTGCCTCCCAGAGTGCTGGGATTACAGGCGTGTGCCACCACGGCCTGGCAGGGAATACTCTTATTAAACATTCAGAGAACTAAGCATGTACTGAAGTTAGAAACCAACAATTTGGAGTCTCTAAAGACTACCATATACACTTAGAGTTTAAAATAAAAAGTATTTCTAGTGTGTATGTTTAAAGTGTCCACGATAAAAATAGCTGACCTAACATTTTCATTGTCAAACTGAGCTAAATCAATCCTGTATCAGTGGACAGTTAATAAGAAAGAGTAACAAATGCATGTATCAACAGCCTTTGGTTTCTTAGAAACCAAAACCAGGAACGCAAAGCTTCTGCACAAAGTCCCAAACCCAAGCCTGAGTTCCAGACCAGTTTAGGCTTGTCGGCAAGACTCATTGTCCAACCCCAGAGCTGGGAGCAGCACACTGCCACTCCTGCCCCAAAAGACACTTCGGCATCCACCTGCCCAGTAGGTGCAGGCTAAGGGAACTTACTGACTCCTCAGAAGGAAACCAACCACTGCTTCCAGACCACATCACCACTCGAGAAGGCAAAGATGCACTGGCCGCAGCTGAGAAAAAGCACAACTGAGATTCAAAACTACCATTGTTAAGTACACACCATTCCTCCTCATGCTTCAACCAACAGACCTGCCTCCTCCAAAATAAGAACTTCTCATTTTTTTTTAAGGTTTTTAAGATAAAAATACTTTCTAGAGGACAATGTGGAGAGTCTAGCCTCTTTTAAAACTGTCTAAAGGGGGCTGGAGAGATGAGTCAGTGCGTACTATTCTTGCAGAGGACCCAGGTTCTGTTCCCAGCACCCACATGGTGACTCACAAGAGTGTGTCCCTCCAGTTCAAGGGATCTGACACCCTCTCCCGGCCTCCACAGACAGCAAGCACACATCTGATGTACATACATACATATGAACACTCATACACATAAAATAAAAATAAATAATAGCAGCTGGGAGGTGGTGGTGCACACCTGTAATCCCAGCACTCTGGGAGGCAGAGGCAGGTGGATTTCTGAGTTCAAGGCCAGCCTGGTCTACAGAGTGATTTCCAGGACAGCCAGGGCTACACAGAGAAACCCTGTCTCGATAAAACTAAAATCCAAAAAAAAAAAAAAAAACCACAAAAATAAGCTACCTAAAATATGTGAGTTGATATTTTTCTTTCCTTTTGACAATAAAGGATATTCAAATCATTTCAATGGACCTGGAATTCCTCAGAACAGCAGCTGCCTGTACTAGTGTTTATTGATACACAATAAAAAGGGCAAACATTTGTAAAAGAAACATCAAAAACATTCAACTATTTTATATGAACCAAAAATTAAGAATAATTCTATTTAGGGCACAGGAGTATATACTATGTAGCTATTTTTCCCTGGAACTCAAGCCTCCCAAGTGCTGGGATTATGGGCATTTTTGTTTGTTTGCTTGGGTTTCAGAAACAGGGCCTGACTGTTGCCCAAATTAGCCTCCAATGTAGAGCAATCCCCCTGCTTCAGCCTTTCAAGTGCTGGGACTAAAAATATGAGCCACCTTTTATGAGAGATAGAGACAGACTCTTCTGCAGTTCAGGGTGGGCCTGAACAGGCTGGTCAGCCTTTCATGACTTTAGCCTCCTGATCCTACCTCACCTCCAGGCTATTAGTATTACAGGCCTGCCTGTGCTACTACATCCAGACTTAAAAATATTTTTTAGGGTTGAAGAGACAGACAGCTCAGAGGCTAAGTGTAGTTGCTGTTTTTATAGTAACTCTAATTCCTTAGGACCTGGCACCTTCCTCTGACCTCCAAGGACACTAGACACAAAAGTGGAACATAAACATGCATGCAGGTATAGCGATTATACGCATAAAATTAAAACAAATAAGATTTAAAGAGATGACAGCGATTACACTAACTGCTCTTCTAGAGGTCCTGAATTTAATTCCCAGCAACCACATGGTAGCTCACAAACATCTGTAATGGGATCTGATACCTCTTCTGGTGTGTCTGAAGACAGACACAGTATACTCACATACATGAAATAAATAAATCTTTAAAAAAATTAAAACAAATAAAATTTTAGAAGATGAATCAACCTAAATATCCAAATCAGTGAGTTCATCAAGTCATTTGCCTGCAGCTCTGAGCCAGGCACTAAATGAAGCCCAAGAGCTGAAACACAGCAGCGAAGGAACAAAGCCCTTCCCCAACTGAACACAGATATGCACAGGCCTGGGTCACACACCTACAATCAGGCAAGTCAGAGGCATGTGTTAGGAGAGTGGGGGCTACACAGCAAATTCCAGGTGTCACACACCCAGAGTAAGACTATCTCCAGAAAAGGAAGGGCGGGGCTAAAGAGACCTAATGGAGGGAGGCAAGGGAAAGAAAAGGAAGGAGGGAATGGAGAAGGAACAGAGGATAGTGTTGTGGATAGTAAAGCAAGATAAAAGTACTGAGTAGCTTCTACAGGGTGGTGGAGAGAGCTCTTTACTGCTGCAGAATACTTGAGTAAACCTGGGGAACATAAGTGTGAAGGCATGCTGCTAACAGATGAAGTTAATCAACACTCATTCAAGGTTCTGATTCAAAACTCAAAGTTGATAGCTATCACCCTTTTCTAACACAAGATGGACATAGTGATTTGATACTGCTGTCATACAGCTTAGGGGCACCAATGGGAAACCCTCTGGAAACCTGCCCCTGGGTCAGCCAACTTGTTCAACAATTCCCAAGCTTTCTCTACTACACTATCTACATAGAACATCCCAAGACTGAAATTCTCTTCCAAAAGAAGACAAACAGGCTCAGAGAAGACTAAGTAATGTGTCTACCATCACAAACGCTGATGCCACTAGTGTGCCAAAGAACCAAAGGAAAACTAAAACCTAGTGTGACAACACAGCCCCGGGTGTTTTAAATTCCCTCCAGGCTGAAATACTCAGCTTTGCAGAAGCGCCGCTCTGGAGCACAAGTGAAGAGTCTCGCCCTCCGGGGACTGCCTAGCTCTTTGGTCTTTGACTTTCTAGCATTTCAAACAAACATGACATTTCTTCCTTCTGAAACTTACAGCTCTCTGTGTCTTCTTCTGGATACTTTTGGCTATGACATGTGTTATCACACAGATTAGGAAATGACCAAAAAGGAGCCATGTTTTGTTCACTACAGCATCTTTTTCTTGTGGCATTATCTAACAAGGCCCCAGGCTGGTCTTGAACTCCTGATCCTGAATCGACCTCCCAAGTGAGGGCCACCACACCTAGCTCTCATTATAGTATTTTACCACAAAATATTCAGCATGGAAGCTTGACCAATCAGGATCAAGTCCACAAACTACAAGAATTCTTAATGCTGAACTGCCAATACAACCCTTCTGCTGTAACTGCCTTGATGCAGGCTGGGACACGAACTCAGTGTCATTTAAGATCCTAATCGCACATACTGACTTAGAGACCTAACTTCAGTATTGTTCTTTCATTGTCAGTAACATGGACCAGGGCTCCTCAGTGTGGCCCCGCACACCAGGAGTATGAGCAGCTGGGAACTTGTTAGAAACACAAACATACAGAAATCCTCAGTGTGGGGCCCAGCAATTTATGTTGCCTTCCAGGTGATTCTCATGTGAATCCAAATCTGAAAACCACTAAACAAGCTTGGCAGCGGCAGAGCTCCTACCGGTAATCTTAGTCACTGAAAGGTGAGGCAAGAAAGATGGCTGGAGTTGAAGGCCACCCTTGGTGAGAACGAAAACCACTGGCCCTCCAAGGCCCTCCTAGCCCCATACATTAGAGGAAACAAAAAAAGAGGAAGAGAAAACCACTTAAGCTAAAGTAAGCAAACATCTAAAAATAATGCTTCCTGCTGGAGACCAAGCAGCTGATCCATAAGCAAGCCAGTGGGGACACTCAACGTAGGGTGCTTGTTGCACTCTACCTTAATTTATAGTAAGGCGCGGTAGACACCTGGTTCCGTTTTACAGCTAACACTCATATGTTTAAGATCCAGCTCACCCAGCTCACTTTTACTTGGCCTTCATTGCTTTTAAAAACCAGAAACCAGGTAAGTTAAACTGGAGAACACATAAGCTGCAGAACTCCCAAAGGCCAGAGGACACTACTCAGCATCTGAGAGCCCGATCAGGGTAGGTTTTTAAGAACATGTGAAATGCTAATCTACAAAGTTGAGCAAAGGGAGAGTTTCAAAAGCTATTCATATCCCAGTTTCTTAATGTATAAAAATGGGGCTTGGGGAAAAAGAAGGGCAAGACACATATTGTCTATAATATGTGCCTTTTAAATGTACATTTAAAATAGATGTAAAACAGCTACTGTGTTTCTATTGCAATTATCTTCTTCTAATAATTGGATATTACAAATTAGATGTCCTAGAGCCATCACAAACAACTCAATAAACACCAGCTCCCTCTTGGCAAGCAAGCTGGAGCCACCTGCTGCTCCTAATACTGCCTTCTTAGCAAGTGCCCTCATGTCGTCCACGCCTCACCGCAGCTCACTTCCAGAACACACTTTCCTACGACCTCTGCAACACAGGCTGCATTCCTACCCAAATCTCTCAGTAAAAAATAAATGGAAACTGGTGCCTGGCATGCCTGGCATGGAGCCGCACACCTTACTCCCAGCACTCTGGAGGCAGAGGCAGGACAGCTGGAGAATGTTCTCTAAGTCCACACTGCCCTGTTCTTCTATGCCAAGTGCTGTAAGTTTAGTTCCCCGCCTGGCACTACCTAGTGGTTCTTAGTCAGGGACGCTACCTTCCTTACTGCTTTTCTATTTTCTCTATCCTCCTACCTTTGCCTCAACTTTCCTGAATACATATTCTACTTGTTTTTGCTCTTTTCAAACTAGGACTCATTCAACTATATTAAGAACCTCTTGGCACTAGCAATGTGACAGAGATTGATTGATTGATTGATTGATTGATTTTGATTTTTTGGATTTGGTTTTTTGAGACAGGGTTTCTCTGTATAGCCCTGGCTGTCCTGGAACTCACTCTCTAGACCAGGCTGGCCTCCAACTCTGAAATCCGCCTGCCTCTGCCTCCCCGAGTGCTGGGATTACAGGCGTGCGGTGGCAGAGATTTAAAACAACAAATAAACACATACATCCTTAGTAGAGTAAGGAGGAACAATCACACAAAATTATCATAAAATATATCATTTGCTGGGGAAGGAGCAAGCAATTATGGAAGAACATAGCAGGATTAGCATCCCTGCCTGACAAGCCAAGGATACCTTTCCTGAAAGTAGCATCTATATCAAGAGGATGAAGTCAGGACTAAAAGAGATGGCTCAGTACTTAGAAGCACTAGTGTCTCGTCCAGAGGATCTAGGTTTGATTCCCAGAACCCACATGATTGCTTATGACTGCATGTAACTCCAGTTCTACAGGATCCTTTGATACATGTACATGGTGCAGACATATATACAGGCAAAACACACAGAAAATAAAAATGTTTTTGTAAAAAGGATGAAGTAACACCTAAGAGAAGGCATCCCACAGGCTGCAGTAGAAGTGAAAAGGCACCTCAGCTAAACTGTACTGTAAACATCACAGCAAGAGTATACATGGGGCTAGGAAGCCAACTATGGGGGCACAGGCCTTTAACTCTAGCACACAAACCACAGAGGCAGACAGAGCTCTGTGAGTTCAAAGCCAGTTTGGTCTTCATGGCCAGGTTTTGAGACTGTCTCAAAAACAAACAGGGGCTGGAGAGATGGCTCAGCAGGTAAGAGCACAAACTGCTCTTCCAAAGGTCCTGAGTTCAAATCCCAGCAACTACATGGTGGCTTACAACCATCTGTAATGAGATCTGACACCCTCCTCTGGTATTTGGAGACAGCTACAGTGTACTCATATATAATAAATAAATAAATAAATAAATAAATCTTTAAAAAACAAGAAAAATATTTATGAGATTCTTCAAGAGGCAAATGGAGATCAGTTGATAAACATAGAATGAAATATTAAGATCTTTGGGTAATGGGGGCTGGAGAGATGGCTCAGGGGTTAAGAGCACTGACTGCACTTCCAGAGATCCTGAGTTCAAGTCCCAGCAACCACATGGTGGCTCACAACCATCTGTAATGGGATCTGATGCCCTATTCTGGTGTGTCTTAAGAGCACAACAGTTTGCACTCACATAGAGTAAATAAATAAACAAACAAATATTTTTAAAAAAGAACTTTGGGTAAGGTACTATTAAGTAAAAATCTCAATGAACTTCAGTGTGGAGCAAACAAGACTAGAATCTGGGAAATCAGCAGGCAAACTGCTACTGAATGAACAAAGTGAGTAGGACTAAAAGACTCCTGGGATTCTGGCTTGGCTACCTACATAGACATTTGTATGTCATTTGTTTGTATGTATGTACACACACACACACACACACACTGCTAATTAACCAAACAATGATTGTAGGCAAGAACAGAGAAAATCTGTCTCAAGCTGAAGTCAATGGCAAAAGCAGCTTATACGTTGTTCCTTATAAATTTCTCAAGGAAGAAGAGAAAGCTGGACCATTAAGCCACAAACTGGTTCTCCTGGTGTCCATGTGGTGATGCCTATAGGAGATTTGATAAACTTTCCACCTGCTCCTCCTCTTACACAAGAATTGTTATCTCACAGTAAGTTTTTACAGCCATTGAATTTAGAAAATTCTTCTCAAATATAATCAAATTTCTCCCATCAAACTCACAGCATTTTAAAACTACGCTAAATTGTTAAAGTTTAAAATTTATGTCTACATTTTTGTGTTTACCTAGGCATATGTATGAACAAGTATAAGTACATATAATATATTCATGTATGTGAGGAAAATATAAAGTATTAGAAAGATGGGTCTAGAAATATTTATGGACCTTTTAGATTACTTTGTTTTGTTTTGTTTTTTTATAGAATTACATTTCCCTAGAATATAGTTTCTAAGTGTAAATGCAAGCTCCTGGCACGTGCCAGTCTGGGCTACAAAGTGATACCCTTTGTCCTAACAACAACATCACAAATGAAAAAAACAAAGCCTGGACTGGGCCCTGATTACTGTGTCTGTGCCGGACTCAAGGTCAACACTCCTGGAACACACAGGGATGCAGTCTGGCCAGGCGGTCAGTGCAGGAAGCCCTGGGAATGGATGAATTCCTCCTTGGGACTAAGGTATGAGAGAAGGAAAGCAGTGTTCTCTACCAGAACTTCACAGCTAAAACTGTGACTTTATGGGTTTACACCAGTCAGCTGCTTCAACCAATTCTGTATATGGTGAGTGCTCACCAAAGCTGAAACTTACCTAGATCAAGACTAGCAAGTCCTCTAACCAATAGCTGCTCAACCTAAATGAGTCCAGGTGAACCCCTGAAGAAAGCCAGGGCCATGAGGCTCTGCAGTACACTGGTGCACACTCAAGTAAGACAATGGGTCAGCATCAATAACCCTCAGCCCCCTCCCTAGTCCAACTTCAACACTGTTTTCATGTTCACTCTTTTTTTGGGGGGGTGGCAGGGAGAGCAGGAGTGAGATAGGGTTTCTCTGTGTGACCCTGGCTGTCTAACACTCACTCTGTACCCCAGGCTAACCTGCTCCGCCTGGGATTAAGTGCATGTGCCAGCCCCCCACCACAACCCCCAGCTCATGCTCACTCTTCTAACCAAAAAAAGAAATGACAAATGATTTTGGACATACTACACTAACGTGCTTTTGAACATGGAGGTGTGAACCTCAGCTGGATAAGAATGGGGCTTCTGAGAACAGGACAAGATCAGAGAGATATATTTAGCCATGTATCTCTACACTGTCAAAAAGCAAGGGAATCGGAGTAATGGCTGAGACTCTTCAGAGTCTATAATTCCTGTTTGTGGGGCACAAAGAGGACTTTAGGGAAAGACGTGCCAGCGCTCTTAGCTGACATTAAGGCAAAGAGAAACCTTTCTTTCACTTCTCACCACAGTGAAGGCTGTCTTGTCATTGCTTCCCTATCAAGCTAGTTCACACTCTCTTCAAGTCATACTTCCACTTGTATACAGGTGCTATCGTCCACAACAAAAATGGTGAAGAATCAAGTCAACCACATTAGGATGTGGAGACTTTTCACACTCTAAGACTTCTCCAATTTCCCCAGTGCAGCTCACCATCCTTCCTTGGGTCACAGAAACGATTCATCTCTGACTACAACTGCAGAACAAAGTTACCTCAAACCTCCCTTGGACCACTTGTGTGAAGGGTTCAGATTTTATAGGATTGCAGCTAATAAATAGCAACTTTAGTATAACAAGGCCAAGCATATAAATCCTGAGTGCAATGGTGCTACTAATAATGAGCTGTAAAATGGGGCTCAAACTCAGAGCCTGGCACATAAATGCTAGGCAAGCACTGTACTACATCACCTAGATTTTTTTAATTGGGTAGAAAGCTGTCGGTCTCGGAAGAATTCAGTGAGCTGTCATGAGCAGGAAGTGATGAGCAGGCCCTGTGGACTTCTGAAGAAGGACTCTTGCTTTTTTGGCAATGCACAACATTGTCTGTTGCTTCACCCAACCCTCTATTAGACTTGGTTGTTCAAGACCAACAAACGGTTTAAGAACCCATGGTTTTTTTGGTTTTGTTTTTTGTTTTTGATTAACTTACTTGATTTAACACTATAAATATACTAAAGACTGATTAGGTATATAATTTTTTGAAGGGCAAAAAGTACATAATAAACAGAAACTTGGCTTTTAGGCTATTCTGTGGATCACCAAAAATGACTTCAGGAACTGTTATGAATTGCATAACTTAGGAAAGTTATGAGTCACGTGAGCTTAGTCATGATATCATAGTGAAGCTGCAGCTGGGGTGTATAAGTCTCACTTTGATTTCAAAACTGTTTTTCCTTTGTGTTACTTTTAATAAAAGAGGATGTGGTGGGTGGAAGAGAAAAAAAGTAGGTCACAGATTTTGTGTCTGAAACATTTTGAAATTTACCTTAAGATTAACATACACACAACAGTATCTATTTAATCTCTGAATGGGTCTCTTTCCACTATGCCATAAACCTGCAAAGATGAATAATATTTCATCTTTATATCTTTAATGCCAGGCTTAATTCTGGGCAGTCCCAATATGAGTTCTTCAAATCTTAGATCAGTAGATTATTCCTATGGGTTTAGTTTTTGTTTTCTGACATACAATGTGCTACACTTTGCTTTTAAAATTAAAAAAAAGAAAGAAAGAAATGCATCCAAGCATTGTGGAGGCAAAGGCAGATTAATAAGTTCAAAGCCAGCCTGGTCTGCATAGCAAGTTTCAGGACAGCCAGGCCTATCAAGTTAGACTCTGTCTTAAAAATAAATAAAAAATTTAAAATTCCTATGATTTGTATACATTGCTGAGAATCAATCTAGAAATAATGTAGCTTTCCTCTACACTGGTAAGAGTCCCTAGGATTCATGCTTTTCTTTCTACCCCTGGACAGAAAAATGGTAATAAGTTGTTTCAGAATGGTGCAAAAAAGAAATCACTTCATTGTTTCAAATGCAAGTTTATTCTTAATAACATACTTAAAATGAAGCATGTCCTTATCTCTGCTAACCATCCTGAAATTTCTTCTTTCACCTTGTATCAAGTTAGATTTCAGCACTTTCTAACTAGCTCCTTTGCTGTTCTTTAAATTTGTCACATACATAATCCACTTTAAAATGCAAACACACACAAGAAAGTTATTTGGATACAAACATAAAACACATTCAGTGTCTACTCCAGTTAACTACAACCTCTGTTCAGTAAATAAGATGAAAACACAAAGTAAAAAACTAACACAAGGTAAAAAACTAACACAAGGCAGGGAGTGATGGTGCAAGGTTTTTAATCCAGCTCTTGGGAGGTAGAGGCAGACAGATCTCTATGAGTTCAAAACCAGCCTGGTCTACATAGTGAGTTCCAGGCCAACTAGAGATAAATGGTGAGATCCTGTCTCAAAATAGACATAAAAAATAAAACAAACAAACAAAAAAACCCAAACAAACAAACAAACAAAAACCCAAGGCTGGAGATGGCTCAGCGATTAAGAGCACTGATTGCTCTTCCAGAGGTCCTGAGTTCAATTCCCCCCTCCCCAACCACATGGTGGCTCACAACCATCCGTAATAGAATCTGATGCCCTCTTCTGGTGTGTCTGATAGTTACAGTGTATTCATATACATAAAATAAATAAATAAATCTTTAAAAAAAACCCACAGGGCTTCAATCTGAATAATAAAATACTATAAAGATATGATTGTAACTTCACACAATGGGAAAATGCTGTTTCTTGTTTTGTTATTGATTAACTGAAAAGCCTTAGAGGGCAACATTTGCAAGCTAAAAGATTCTAAGACACTTCGTAAGCTCCCTATCATCAAAACGGTTTCACACTTTATTACTGATTAACCGAAATGTCTTAGCCACTTTTGCAAGCTAAAGGATCCTAAGATACCTGTTAAATTGCCTACCGCCACTTTCATTTCAAAACCTCTAATGCATGCCTTTCCTTATAATCTGATCTCTAAAATAATTCAAGTAGAAATATGTTTCTAGGCTATTTAAACGGGTCAGCCCTGGAGATCTTTTAAAAACTATAAGGAAAGCATTCATCGTGGCAAGCCAATTCAAGAGCTGGCTTAGAATTTTGAGCCTCTCTCGGCGGCTAAGCACTTCTCCAACAAGACAGTGCTTAGGATGATCTCGAAATCCAATGCAAGATTTCAAATACAGTCGAAAATGCAAATGAAACTACTTCAGTCGCCACCTTCCAACCAGGTACTGCATCAAGTACCTCCTACATAAATTCAAGTTAGCCTTTGAAAGCCAACAAGTGGTATAGAGCTTTGAGCCCATCCTTTCTTCCAGGGTCTTGCTTTTGACAGAAGCATTTAACACCTTAGATTCACTTGTTCGCAAGCAAAGGACCTCGACCAAATCTCACACTCCACAAACGAACCATCCATGTGTCAATACCTCTTTTCTAAACATTCCAGAAATAAACCTAGGAGAACCTGCCCCTCCCAGGCCGTCGGTCCCTATGGGAGACCCCTCCAGGATGTCCCTCCTCACGGACACAAGCCCATCTCTTTACTCTCGCTGAACACCGAGAGCCACACCCCCTTCCCACACTGAAAACTTCGGGACGCGCCAATGTAGCCCAATATCCCGCCCCCAGAGTCCCGGCACGTCCCTCCAAGCACTCTCGGGCCAGATAAGTCAGTTTGCTCCCCGGGCTCTGCTCCCCGAACTCTTACCAAGTCGCAGGTGGGAGCCAGAGCCTGGTTCCTCCGGAGGTCGGGGTGCCAGGACGAAAGGCACCAAAGTGGTCAGGAAGAGGAGACGCTGCCTCATGTTCCCGTCCACCACCTCTCTGGGCAACCTTCTCCTAAAGAGCGTTCGGGAAACTGCTCACATTGGGAAGCGGAGGTGATCTTCCTTCCCAGCACTGCTCTGCAAAGTTTTCCCTCCCGCGCCTCCTACAGGAAAGACTCAAGAGCTAGGCTCAAGTCCCCGGAAGTACAGGCGGCGCTCGCTGAGAGCCGCTCAACTCGCTTCCGGCCGCAGGCGCGGACCACCCCGCTGCCCACAGCCGGAAGAAGGGTGCCGAGGTGCATTGTGGGAGGCGTGGCTCGCCCCGCCCCGGCGCGGGCTGAACGCCATCTTATGGGCTCTGGTCCTTCCTGGCCCCTCTGGGACCTGGTTGGCGCCTTCCTGGCCTTTAGCTGGCGGCGTCCTGACTCGACCCTCTCTCTCCCCTCTGTCCCCGGATGACCGCGGGGAAGGAAGGTGGGAGAGGATGGGAAGGCCCTCAGATGGGTGCGTCCTTCTTCATCCTGATTAAAATCCCCTTTTAAGGGGAAGTCTGGAGTGGGGTCAACTCTCTGCCTATAGGATGGGGGCGTGAAGTTGGCCACAGTGCACTAGGGATCCGCCACACGGGGATCGGGTGTGCTGTTCGACCACCTGCTGCCGGAGACTGGGTCTCTGTTGTCGCTGAAAATGCTCAGGGGACTGTACATAGACTTCTGAAAGTACATTTATTTGATCGTTGGCTCCTTACTCTAGGCACAGTCTCCAAGATCCGGAATGCTAATTGTCCACTCACCTGTGAACAGGAGCGACCATCTCTCTCTCTCTCTCTCTCTCTCTCTCTCTCTCTCTCTCTCTCTCCCTCTCCCTCTCCCTCTCCCTCTCCCTCTCCCTCTCCCTCCTCCTCTCCTTTTGGTTTTTCGAGACAGGGTTTCTCTGTGTATCTCTGGTCTCTGGCTGTCCTGGAACTCACTCTATAGACCAGGCTGGCCTCAAACTCAGAAATCCGCCTGCCTCTGCCTCCCAAGTGCTAGTGCTACGAATAAAGGCATGCACCACCACTGCCCTACTACTCCCCCAACTCCTGTAGTTTGTTTCCCTACTCGATCCCTTGTGGTTTTGCAGTCTTTTTTTTTTTTTTTTTTTTTTTTAGTTCTGTGTGTTTACTCTTTGTGGTGCTGAATATTAATAGTCCTGGTCAGATTTCAAGTTGTCTTCCTGAAAAAGAAAGACTAATTTAAATTTGTTCGTTGTGGAATGTCTTGCATCATTTTTAACAGTTACTGACTTAGTACAATTTTTGGTATGTTAGCTAAACTAGTCTATACAACCGAGGTTTTAAAAAAAAAAAAAAACGCTTTCACTAGACACATTCATGGCATACCTAACCAAGAAAAAAAAAAATCCACCCCCATAAATTAGATGTCAGCTTTTTAATAATAGAAATGCTATGATATTTCTTTTGAGTGTCCAGGCTCTGTATCTCCAGGTTTGTAACTTTAGTAGACTGAAGATTATATTTTTGTGTCGCCTAGCCTTTATGCAGCTGAGTTATGTTTCGTAAATGCTATTTCAGTGGCTCTCAACTTTCCTAATGCTTCAGACCCGCTAATTGATTCAGTTCCTCGTGTGTGGTAACCCTGAACCATAAAATTGTTTAGTTACAACTTCATGACTATAATTTTGCTACTGTTATGAAGCATAATGTAAATATCTGAAATGCAGGGTACCTAATAATGGGACCACCCCCCACAAAAGGATATTGACCCACAGGTTGAGTACTACTGTGCTAATTTTCCAAAAGCTCCTGATCCACTTTAACATAAGTTTTCAGGATAAGTCCCAATTTTAAGTAGTCTTCAACATCCACAAGTCCTGCAAATTATGATTCCAATCTGAAGTTCATCTTTGATTTGACAATCGTCCATATCTTTTGGATAAAAGATCTCCACATGGGGGAGATAAAGAGCCAGAGGAACATCTCGGAGGGCCATGCAGAGCTGGTGCCCACAGCTTGGTATGGTGACCCGGGCCTCTCATCACAGCACTAGGAGGCTGACAATAATAGCCAGGGCTTTGTGGAGAAACTCAAGAGTTGCAAACTGACATCCAAGTCTGATCTTCAGGGGTTTATTTTTGGGGGACTTGTTTGGTTCTAGCAGGAAAAAAGTTTGATGGGCTTTTTGAGCTAGGCTCATTGTGTAGGCTCCCTGTCTCCTCGGCTTCCCAACTGCTGGGGTGACAGGGCATGAGCCTCCACGCTTGCCTTCAAGCCTGGATCTTATTCTCAAAGGGTTTTTTGTTTTGTTTTGTTTTGTTTTGTTTTGTTTTGTTTGTTTTTTTCAAGACAGGGTTTCTCCGTGTAGCCCTGGCTGTCCTAGAACTCACTCTGTAGACCAGGCTGGCCTTGAACTCAGAAATTCCCCTGCCTCTGTCTCCCAAGTGCTGGGATTAAAGGCATGTGCCACCACTGCCCGGCTCCTCCAGTATTTTTTTTTTTCAGAAAAAAAAAATCACCCCATAAATATCTACCCACTCACTGAGCCACCTTGGAGCCCTACGATGTATGTGCAGTACTATATTTTGTAAAAACTAAGAAATCAGACTGGAGAGATGGCTCAGCAGTTTAAAATACTAGTTCTTGCAGGAGTCATGTACCCAACACTCACACAGTTCCAGGGCATCTGATGCCCTCTTCTGGCTTCTTTTTTGTTTGTTTGTTTTTTATTTTCTGGATTTGTTTTTTTTCGAGACAGGGTTTCTCTGTGTAGCCCTGGCTGTCCTGGAACTCACTCTGTAGACCAGGCTGGCCTTGAACTCAGAAATCTGCCTGCCTCTGCCTCCCAGAGTGCTGGGATTACAGGCGTGTGCCACCACGGCCTGGCTCCTCTTCTGGCTTCTAATGGCACCAGTATTGTGGGAGCTTTTGGGGATCCGACTTCGGGTTCAATGATAGACACAGACACACCTGTATGGTATAAGGCTGTTAGCTGGGGCAGCGCCTCAGCTACCCATCCAGCTCCACCCAGCTCCCTGCTCTGTTCCTGTTCTTCTTCCTCCTCCTGTCCCTCTACCCCAGCTCAAGCCACCAGCCTTTTATCAAAGGTCACATTCCTTTCTCATACAAAAAAGCTACCAGCATAGTGGGTTACACACACACGCACACGCACGCACATATGGTATGTTGGGGTAGCTTACCCCCACACATACTGTATCAACTGCCTGTGAAAGTATGGCCCCGTTTTCTCAATTGTTAATTGCTGTCCTGGTAGCACCGGGCGCTGTTGGGATATGTAAATGTTTGTCACTTCTACACCTGCCCCTAAAGAGCGTTCTCTGAGATGATCATGTTAGAAAGTAAACTGTGGGAGAGGTCATGGAAGGTCATGTTGCCCTCATTCTGAGATATGTACTGGGCATAGACCTGCTGCTGATTGGCTGAGAATGAGTAAGCTGTAGAACTCATGCTATAACCAACTATAAAATATACATATATATGTGTATGTATGTATATGGCTCCTAGCCTGCTTTTATGCATATGCAGAGGAGTCATAAGTTAGTATGAGACAAATATTTGGGTTCAAAATCATTCTGACAGGATAATGCCAGGGAACAGCCTATTTCCCCCTAACTTCTGAATTCTGGGGTTAAGTCTTATGATTTGATTATCCTTCCCCTGGTCCCATTTTTGCTTGAATGAATACAATAAAATCCATAAGTCAGTTTAATTGTTGCCCAGCAATTTAACCTCCTTTCCTTTGGTCCAAGGCAAGTAGCTCTGTCTCTGTCCCTCAGCATCTTCCCTCTCATCCTGCCTATTGGCAGAGAGCTTTTCATAAACCATAAGACAGCACATGCTAGGATACTGGAAAGACAATTTTTAAAAAAAGATGTTTTAGATAACAGGCCCTGAAAAAACAGGTCAGAATCTAGAAGTGGCTTTTACCTTTAACAACAACCAGATGGTTCGAATGGATGTTGGTCTGGTGGTGGTTGTTAGGAAATACAACACGTCCAGTAGGGGGTTATGTGGTGGGCCCATGCCAAGGCAACCCTGAGCCAGATCTGGTAGAAGAGAGGTTTATTCAGGGGAAGAAAGGGTAGTGAGGACATGGAGAAGAGGTAGAGACAGACTGACGGAAGTAGAGCCATGAGAGCAAAGAAGGGACAAAGAAGAATGAAGGAAGAACAGAAAGGGGGAAAGAGAAAGGCTGGCAGGAAACAGAGCACCGAGCTGGGGTAGACATCTTTTTATACACCGGGGCACCTACAGGTGAGGAGGTGATGACGTAGCTATCAAAGGTCACATTCCTTTCTCATACAGAAAAGCAACCAGCATAATGGATTACACACACACACACACACACACACACACACACACACACACATGGTGTGTTGCTAGGTCCCTGGGATGAGACTAACAGAGTTGCATGTTAACTAAGCCAATGGTGTTCCTCCCTGTTTAATGCTCAATACATTTATTAAAGTTTAGGTGTAGAAATTCCTGGCCACTGGCAGGTAAGCCCATCCATCCATCTTGTCAAGAATAGTTTATTCATTCTTGACACAGGATCTGGGGAACACCTGATGCTATAGATTCTATGGCTCAAACAGTAACACTAACACTTAACATTAACACTGCAATGGGAAGCATCACCAGAGCTGACTGAGATTTGGTCATGACTACACTTAGGATGTAGACTAGGCAAAAGCATTCAATGTGTATTCAGAGGATGCATGTGCCACAGTGAAAATCCCACATAGTGAGGCTTAGGTGTCTCCTAATTCTGATTCTGTGTGATCCTTGTACAATGTGATGTACTTTGGATAGATATTACCTTAAATAGATATTACCAATTAAACATTGGTTCATTACCTATATAAGGTGGAGTCCTTGGCAGTTGGTTACTCTTGGTTGACATTTTACTTGATTCTGGAAAGAACTTAAAAGCAAACATTTTTTTTTCTGAGACAGGGTTTCTCTGTGTAGCCAATGGCTGTCCTAGAACTCACTCTGTAGACCAAGCTGGCCTCGAACACAGAAATCCCCTGCCTCTGCCTCCCAAGTGCTGGGATTAAAGGCATGCGCCACCACTGCCCGGCGCAAACATCATTTAAATTTGTGAGTAAGATAAGAGCTGAAGTGGAGAATGTGGTTGCCATTTGATTGTTAGTTTCCTGCACCATGTTCTATATTTTTATTTTCTAGTTGTGGCCACTCTTCAGCTCCAAAAGAAGTCCTCCATGGAACAGTAGTGCAAAACATTGAGCCTGGGGCTGGTGAGATGGCTCAGCGGATAAGAGTGCCGATTGTTCTTCTAGAGGTCCTGAGTTCAAACCCCAGCAACCACATGGTGGCTCACAACCATCTATAATGAAATCTGAAGCCCTCTTCTGGTGTGTCTGAAGACAGCTACAGTGTACACATATAATAAATAAATCTTAAGATGATCCAGGCTCAATTCCCAGCATATACATGGAGGTTCAAATCTATAACTCCTATTCCAGGAGATCTTATGCCCTCTTCAGACAACCAAGCAGACATGCTACAGACAAAACTCTCATGTACATAAATGAAGCTAAACATTTTGCAGATATCCCTGAATCATTTAGCAGCATCCTTTTGTCTTGCTGATAGAAAGAGGCTTAGTTATTTTCTCCAGGTATTGATGCCTGGAATGACAGTCCAGGGTTCCTAGTGTCCAGTCCAGGGCACATTGCCTGCACCTAGTGCCTGTCAGTGGGCCCTGGCTGAGACAAGCTAGCTCTTGACTATCACCTGACCGCTGAAATGAGTGTGGATCCAGTTGGTAAGACCATGCTAACCTTCTAAAAACACACCTGGAAAGCCGATCATCCACTAATGTCGCCTCTACCACCTCAGGACCAGGCCATTCCAGTTGAGCACCTGATGCAGAACTCTAATGAGGTCTATTTTGAGAGATGAGAGAAGCTATGCTCTTCTAGTCAAGAGCTCTTAGGTAGAGGAGTGTTTGCCCTTGAGATCTGTTTTAAACAGAGGAGATGGCCTAAGTTAGGTATGAAATGCCATCTGATTTTAAGGAGAGAGGGTTCTCAAAGTGAATCTCATTAACATGTGTTTGTCAAGCTTTTGGGGTTTGCTCCATGTAGGAAGTTGCACCACTCCCCCTCTAACTAAATGCAATGTTTCTATCAGCATCCCAAAGGCAGGTAAGCTGTCCTGGGAAGTCCAACAGAACTCATTTCCTCTCCCAGATTGCTCCTATATTTCTTCCCACAAATGGAAGGGACTGATGAAACATATTTAAGAAAGGCCCAGGGCTGCCAGTCTACCTTCCTTCCAAGTTGTTGTTCATAAACTAAAAAGAAAACCTGTCAGATGGGCTGGGGAAATGGCTCAACTGTTAACAGCATTGACTGCTCTTCAGTTAGTTTCCAGCACCCACACTGCTGCTAACAGTTGCCTAAAAGCAGAAACCTCCAGTTTCAGAGGTTCTGACACCCTCTGCTAGCCTCCATGTGCAATGCATGAACACTGTGCCTGGGCAGATGCACACAAAGGCAAAATGCACACAGAGAAAATAATAATAAAATCATGTCAGATTTTTATTGCCTACATAGTTTGAAAAGTCTGTGATGAAACTTGGCAGTGTACAAAGACTAGAAAATCTCTATCTCACTTAGGCAGTTACCGCATACATTCTTACCCATGCCCCCTCCCTCCACATAGGGATAACCAAGGTATATGGCAGAACCAGGCTGGCATTATTTTAGTTCTCTAGTGCCTCCCAACTATGTGGATACAGGTGGATGACACCAGGCTCAGATATCTGAACTTTTAGCTAGTACCCAATACATAGAACCCTTGGGTTTTTTTTTTTTTTTTAATTGGGTAGCCAATAGCCCTGGAACTTTCTAGAAAAATGAGACTGGCCTGGAACTCACAGACACCCACCTACCTTTGCCTCTCAAATGCTAGAATTACCACGTACTACCACAGTCAGCCCAATACATATAACTCTTAGATGACAATCTTGAACAGCATATTATAGCTCAGAATGCTATGGCCAGTGATTACTATATTTGTTAGCATAGGCAGAGTTAGGTCCTGATGATATAGAATAGATAGTCAAAAATGTATCGATTCATAAAAGAAGGGAGCTAGAGTTAAGAGCAGGAGATAGAGGCTCTTGCAGAGAACCCAGGTTCAAGTCCCAGCACCCACATAGCAGCACACAACTGTAACTTTAGTTGCAGAGAACTCTGACACTCTCACACAAACATGAATGCAGGCAAAACACCAATTCACAGAAAGTTAAATTTTCTAAAAACTCATTAATGAGACTTGAAATCATTTGCATTCAGCTAATTCTCCATGGTCTGATTTTTTTTTTTCCTCCCCAGAATTCTGGACCCCATCATGAATCTTGGAATATTGATATATTTATTTTACTCATCGATCCAGTAACAGCTGCAATAGTTAGTGCCCCTTATCTTCTGGAGAGGATCTCTCTGTGCAGTCCAGCCTGAGCCTCCCAACTGATTTATAAGTATGCTCTAACACACCAAGCAAGTAAACTCTTGACCAACAAGAACCACAGACATTTCTTCTTGGGTCCTCATTTTTTTCTAATTTATTTCAACAGAAAAACTTTCCCCCACTGTATTCTATCAGAGGACACTAATTAGAAGCAAAATCACTGCTTAATAAATCTTTCATTCCCAAGTTAGTAATTTTCTTTTTGTGTCTGTGTCCTTGACGATCTAGGGCAATAGGACTGCTTGGTACAGTTGGCTGTTTTCTCTTTATTAGCACCCTCTAGTCCTAAATTAGGCTGTCCTGATGTACCCAGGACCTTTTGTGTGCTAAGAAATCACTTTATCACGGAGTACTGCCAGCGCACCTTGCATTTGGAGCAGGATCTTTTTTTCCAAACAGGATGATCTTATGCAACCCAGGTTGGCCTTGACTGTGTAGTTAATTAAGGATGGCTTCTGATCCAAAGTGCTGAGATTACAGATGTGTGCCACCATACATGACTGGGAAAGGGTCTTCCTGCTCTGCCTGGATAGCTGGGATTACTACCATGTAATCCCATGGTAGCTGAGCTTGCTACTGTGCTCAGCCAATTACCTGCTCGCCTCTAATACTCAGTCCTCTACATTTGGAAATTCTTGTATGCAGTGGCTCATAGGCAGGTTAGGTTGTTCATGCCTATACCTAAGAAAGGTGAAACACTGATTAAGGTGGCAGCTATAAAGTTGTGTGGATCAAAGGTCTACCTAATACTCTCGCCCCTAACAAAAATCTCTATCAAACCATCTTATTTACACTCATCAAATCTAATTTCAAAAAGGCTTGACAGCTTCTCCCTATTTATGTTCTTAGTTCTAAAGTTGTGGTGCTGCAACATAGGTCTTGGATCTATGAGTAAATAAACCAGTATTTCAAGATTCATGATGGGGCCCAGAAATCTGGGGGGGGGGGGGGAATCACAGATCATGAAGAATAGCTGAAACACAGGGCCTATGAAAAGACCCTAGGGATGAATTAGAGGTAGCATACTTAGCACTAACTTTCCAGATGGGAAAAAATGAAACCCTAGTAATGCCTGCAGAAATTGAACAACATGCAATCTGCTATCCTTGTAAAGTTCTTATTGTTAGGGTAGTATGGTGAAGTGACTATGTAGTCAGATTTTTGCAAGAATACAGCTTTGGGGTGGAGGCACATGGCCTGTGGCACCAACCACCTTGCCTATATTCCCCGACCTGATCCACCCCCCAGCAGCAGCACTCACTGAATACAATGGACCCTCACCAAAAGACTGAAAGTGAACTCATTCCAATTACAGGACCTTCAAAGGCCTGTATCCTTTCTACTAGGAAACACCAGGCTCAAAGTTTCAGTTAGCTATACACCAAGCTGTTAGAAGGCTCCAGTGGTATTCCACAAAATACATACTTACAAAGAAAAAAAAAAGAAATTGTGTATGAGTCTTTGATTGTACATATATGTGCATGGCCTGTGGAGGCCAGAAAAAGTCAGAGCCACAGGAATGGAGTAATAGTTATGAATTCTGGGGCAACACATAAGTTCTGGGAAATAAACCGAGGTTCTCTCTTAAGAGCAGCAAAGACTCATACTCATTGGTCTCTCTCTCCAGCTCCTAAATGTACATTTTTTTTAATATGGAAACAAATTTCTGCTATCACACACTACCAATACCATGCATGGTAATGTTATATTCCTATGATCCCAGTACACAGGAGGATCAAAAAATGAGGGCAGTCTAGTTGCACAGACCGTGCTTCTTTCTTTCTTTCCTTTTTTTTTTTTTTTTTTTTTTTTGTTTTGGTATTTTTGAGATAAGGTTTCTCTGTGTAGCCCTAGCTGTCCTGGACTCACTCTGTAGACCAGGCTGGCCTCAAACTCAGAATTCCACCTGCCTCTCCCTCCCAAGTACTGGGATTAAAGGCATGCGCCACCACTGCCCAGACCGTGTTTCAAACACAAACATCCTAATATCTAGGTCCGATGATATGGCTTTATTAGAATATTTATCTAGAATATGTGACTCCAAGTTTAAACCCTAAGACACAAAAAAATTTTTTTTTCAAAAACTCTTAATGACCTAACAGGAAAGTCTAAATAATCTCATAGTGGGAAGCTACTGTCGTTGGTAACAAATCCAGGAAGAACAAAGCAAATGTCTACCCTAAATGAATTAGCCCTACCTCACCAAAGCCCGTGCCTCAAACCTTCCAGAGTACACAATGTTGATTGTCTAATCACAGTAAAATTTGTTCGGGTGACAGGATGTAAACAGCAAGCCAGGTTGACCTGAATTTGCAATAGTCTTGCCTTTGCTGGAATTACACATGCATGCCACTAGACAAG
Organism: Apodemus sylvaticus; assembly: GCF_947179515.1. Classification (NCBI taxonomy): domain Eukaryota; kingdom Metazoa; phylum Chordata; class Mammalia; order Rodentia; family Muridae; genus Apodemus; species Apodemus sylvaticus. The sequence continues at coordinate 99,949,455 of NC_067477.1, read as the reverse complement.
CTGATTTAACTTGGGGACTTTGAGACAGTCTTAGCCTGTAGCAGCCCAGGCTGACCTGGAAATATGTATACAACCCAAGCTAAAATAAAATTTGTGGTGAGCTTCCTGCTTCAGCTTCCTGTGTGCAAGAATTACTGGCATGAGTTACTACGGCTACCTCAAACCAACTATACTGTAACTTGTAGTAAGGTCTACAGGTGAATTTTACTCAGGTCCCAAACTAGTTTCAACACTGCCCCCCCACCCCCATTCCACAATACTTTGTATCTCATGAAAACCCCTAATTTAGAATAATCTTCTCTGCAGTTAGTCAGATAACTCAGTAATTAAGAGCACTCACATGCTGTTTTTCTAGAGGACCCACCTCCAATTCTCAGAAGCCACATTAGGTGCTACCCTCTTCTGACTTCCTTGGGAATTTGCAACACACACACACACACACACACACACACATGCACTCACACACACTTGTTTTTTATGTCTGAGGAGCTGGAGAGATGGCTCTGGGTAAGAGCACATCCTACTCTTGCAGAGGTCCCAGGTCTGGTTCCCAAAACCCACATGGCTGTTTACCATCTGTAACTGCAGTTCTAAGGCAACCAACACCCTCACCAGGCCCCATAGGTACAGCATCATAAACTGTCTCCCAAGCACTTGAACAAACCTTAAGTTTTGCCACAGCAAGTCTGAATACCACAACAGTAGTCTTGAGGCAAGACTGATATCATGCAGGAAAATGTTTAATAACTGCCATATATTCTTCTGAGAATATACAGGATGGTTTTTTTTTCCTTTGAAAGGTCTCTGCATTAAAAGATCGCTTAGCACATTCTGTTCCCATGTCTCTTAGGCCCTAAATGGGAAGGTTCCAACAATGCCCCCATAACATTCTCTGGAATTGTTAAAAAAAAAAATTAAAACTAATTTCTAGCCCTAGGATGTGGAATTCAATCTAGGGAGAAAGTCCTTTTAAGATCACTTGAAGTATTACATCACAACCCACTGTTCACTCTTCTAGTGGCAGAGGCAGGCAGATAGCTCTTTGAGTTCAAGACCAACTTATCTACATAGTGAGTTCCAAGCCAGCCAAGACAATGCATGAGACCCTGTCCCAATAATCAGTGCTTTTAAAAATAACCTAAAAAAAATGATTCCGAATTACTTTGTACATTAAGTTTAATTTTAAAATGGCCTCCAAATTTCTTTACTACTTAAAAAAGTGACTCTACAGCCGGGCAGTGGTGGCGCACACCTCTAATCCCAGCACTTGGGAGACAGAGGTAGGTGGATTTCTGAGTTCGAACCAGCCAGGTCTACAGAGTGAGTTCTAGGACAGCCAGGGCTATACAGAGAAACCCTGTCTCGAAAAAACAAAAGCGACTCTCCAATTATTTAAGTAATAAACATTTGAGTACATACATTCTATTCTCATGTTAAAGTTGTCTTTTAACCTAAACAATACACAATGTGTATTTTATAGAAATACCCATCTCTTCCAATTTGAATAATCAGGGCAAAAGAGTAATCGGACAATTATTTTACACTTAAAAATCTAATTAAATCATATATATTGAACTTTGAGATTGCCTTAACATTATCTACAGTTATACCAACTTCCCTGCAAATATTTCATTCTTTAAAGCTGGAGAAATTTCCATTGTGCACACACACTTTTATCCATTGACGGATGTGGAACATCTATTAGTTCTATAATTTGTGTATTGTGGATAGGCTACAACTTGTCTCTGTGGTACAGACTTGGGAATCTTGCAAGTAAAAATTCAAGAGTACAGCAGGGTCGTATCAAGGACTTTTAGGTCTTTAAGAATCTTTATAATGGCTTCTAACAGTGGCTGGACTGGTTTTCTTACTACAGTGAAAGGGGCAGAGTGTGACAGCATAGGAACCTCAGTGTTTAAGAATACTGGCAGTTCTTGTGGAGGACCCAGGTAAAATTCCAACTCCCAGATCAACATGGTAGTTAATAATCTTTAGCTCCAGGTCCAAAGGATGAAACACCCTCTTCTGGGGGCTCCACATCAGGCATGCACGTGGTACAAAACAAATATCCAGGGGAAACAACCATTAAGCACAATATAAAAGATAAAAAATACTTTATGTATTTCTAGTTTGTATAGGTGACTATTTGCCTGCATGTATGTATGCGGCATGAATGCCTGGTCCCCTGGAAAGCAGAAGAGGTCACTGATTCTCCTGGAAGTGGAGTAAATAGTGACTGTGAGCCGCCATGTGGGTTCTTGGAACTGAACCTGATGGGTGTTGGTGGTACTACTACTGTGTAGTAGAGAAACCCTGTCTCAATCTAAAGAAATTTAAAGCCGGGCGGTGGTGGCGCATGCCTTTGATCCCAGCACTTGGGAGGCAGAGACAGCCGGATTTCTGTGTTCAAGGCCGGCCTGGTCTACAGAGTTAGTTCCAGGACAGCCAGGGCTACACAGAGAAACCCTGTCTCGGGGGGAAAAAATTAAAAATAACAAGTATTCTTAAGAGCTGACCATCCCGGACATTTTCTTAATGGCTGCATTCTGACAGATAAACATCACTACCATCTTAAAAATACAATTTTAAGTTCCAGCAACAAACAGATGCAACACTGACAAATATGAGCTTTGCAAAAGGAAATTCTGTTTTTATAAGGTCTACCTCTGTAGACCAGGTTGGCCTCAAACTCAAGAGACCCACCTACCCTTAACCATCGAGCCATCTCTCCAGCCCCACAATAAAAGTGTAAATGATAGTGGTGGCTCGCCTGTAATCCCAGCACTCTGGGAGGCAGAGGCAGGCAGATTTCTGATTTTGAGGCCAGCCTGGTCTACAGAGTGAGCTCCAGGTCAGCCAGGGCTACACAGAGAAACCCTGTCTCAAAAAAACCAAATCCAAAGAACCAAAAAAAAAAAAGGGTCTCCCAATTTGGGCTGCAGGGATGGCTTAGTGGTTAAGAGCACTGACTGCTTTTCCGGAGGTCCGGGAGTTCAAACCCAGAAACCACATGATGTCTCACAATAATGAGATCTGATGCCCTCTTCTGGTGGGTCTGAAGACAGCTACAGTGTACTTACATATAATAAAAGTTTAAAAAGTCTCCCAATTCAAATTCACAAAGTCTCATCCTTCTTTAAAATACTTGTAACCTAAAAGAGTAGTTCTGCTAAATGTCTTGGGGATTTTCCTCCCTTTTAAGAGGCTCTAATGATCAAATGAGTTTTCTACAATTAAGACTTGTTTTGAAACCAGCTCTCACCACTATGTAGCTCTGGATGGTCAAACTTAGCTGCCTGCCTCTACCTCCGACAGTGGATTAAAGGCAAACACACCAATGCCTGGCAGCCATCAATTCACACCCCAACCCAAGCTTTATTTAAATGTTGTTGCATTCTTCTGGTTTCCTCAAAAAACAAATTTAAGGAGCAGGGAATGTACACAAGTGAAAGATGTTCTGTACAAGACTCCGAGGGAAGGGAAGCAAGAAAGGGCAGAGAGAAAAAAATGGAAGGGCAAAAAGCAGAAGCGAGCACCAGGCAACTGTGAATGCAAGCTCTGTCCCATGTGCAGTTTACAAGGACAGAATTACAATGCTATTTTTTTTCAAATCATGTTGCCTTGAATCATGGACATAAAAACATCATTTTGAATGCAGACAGAATCCTGCCTTTCAGAATCTGCATTTCAGATAACCAGAGGGTTATCTGAAAACTAGATACTCCTAATGCTCATATAACTGAAAAACAATTCTAATACCAGCTAAGGCACTCAATCATTAGCTGTTCTACTTTATGTCCACTTTATTTCATGACACCTAACCAGATTATTACTACATCTGAGATGACCCATGAGGCTATCTGGAGAAATAATTTAACAGTGCCAGGCACCCTAGACAAGGGTACCATAATGCAGAAATATGGATATCACCACTACATGTTATATAAAGTGAAATAGCAATAAACTTCAAAAAGTAGTAAATTCATCTGTACTTTAAAATACAGGTATGCAACTGTTACAAAGCCATAATAAATGGTTTTATAAAATGTAGTTTTATTTTTATGTTACTCTGCTGTTACATAGGGCATAACATTTTCACAAGGCTTTTTTGGGACTACAGTCAATGATTAGCAAACACACAATATAGTGGTCCAACTCTCTAAAGAACAATCACTGGACAAACCCGATACCCTCTCACATGTGCACAAATCTGCATGGAAAAGTACTGAAGTTTAGACCTGGACTTATGTACTTCTTTCTCCTTTCTAGTGTATTAAGAAAGGACATGCATTTTAGTTTGCCCAAAGCAATTCTTGTATTCTGGCAGCAACACACTACTTCTATCACAAGGTAAAGTGAACACCAGAGCTACGAAGGCAGGAGGTGTAAGTGAATTTTTATTGGGAAGGAAGTTGTCAACTTAAACAGCAGCAAATGAAGAATGCATAAGGAAATTCCCTGTTGTCACAGACAGATGTAACCTCCAGAATGTGATATAGGAGACATTTCAGTCTGTGACCCCAAGCCCGGATGCATTAAGCGCTTTCCCATTCAATCTAACACTTCTGGATTCCTACTAAAAAGGAAATTTGTAGTAAGAGCACGGAGAAGTTGCTTCTGAAAGGAAACCCCCAAGAAGGTCCAGAAAAGGAATGTAGAACTCAAGAAGTTATTATTACAATCACTTTAAATTGCAATGCAATACATTTCCATCTTCACAGTAATACAAAACACAGTCACTTGCAGAACTGGTTCAGATTACTTAAATACCAAATGTGCTGTCAGTCCTCTACACAAGTGTCTGGAAGTTACTCGTGTTTATATGATATGAAGCTATTGATACTTTTCTACAGCAGAAACTGCACACCAGGAAGGTAGAGACAACACAAACCGAGGGATGGGGTTTTCCCAAAGCTGCAGTGTGAAAAGACTATAAACAGTTGATCCCATACACACGAATGGGCTTCCTTGCTAGAGGAAATCCAAGTGGAATAAGGAATGGAGATGTAAAAAGGTTTTCTTGAGGGGAAGGAGGTTGGCGCCCTGGATGCATTTAGTTCTCGGCGCCCTCCGCTGCATCACATTCTTCTCCTGCACTGTCTGATGTCCATAACTACAAAGAAGAAAAAGAGAATCATAGTAAGTCATTATTACTTCCATCCAGACACTAAGTCCCTCAAAATGTCAATTCTTTAAGCAACAAGATGATCAGGACTGTCCTTTCTCAAACTGGGAACTCTCATCCCTTCAAAACACAGACTAACAGACATTTACAAAGCCACACACATGCATACATTCATACACATATGTACTGCAGGCAGTATCTATCACCCATCTACAGGTTCCTCCTTGAGGTGGGGCTCTGACTGTCCTCTAGAATGGATTATAACATGTAAACCAAACACATACTTCTACCCAAGTTGTTTTGGTCATGGACTTTATCTCAGCAATGGAAAGCTGACCAACACTGTTCCCAATACCACACAAGTAAAGTAATAAAACTGTAATTACAGAACACACAAAGAGGGTGCTGAGAATTTCATGTTCTTCATTCTCAATAGTGAAACGCTTTCCTTGAAAAGTGTTTAAAGTAATAAAACAAGAACTTTATACAAGAAAATCAGTCTTGGTAACTGTTTCCAAGTACATGAAGGGCTAACAGAAAAAGCTACTTTAAATGGCAGGTGGGTGATAAAGGCTACAGAGACAGCACAAATTATGTGTGCATTCATTGAATGCTAAAGCTACAGTATTCCAAGATGTCTGTAGTTAAGAATGAGAAGAGGAAGCAAAATTCCAGTCAATACTAATTGCAATCAGTTCAGAAAATGGAAATGTATCAACACTAAGATGCTACTTGAAAGAAAAACTAGGCTATGAGACTATCTTAAATCACTACTAAGATACTAAGATAAACAGCTAGTGCTGCGTTCCTGGAAGCTTACAATCAGTTCACAGAACTAGCTGTGTGTGGATCTCTTTCTACCCTTGTGGCTCTGCTCTGCTGACATCTAAGAACAAACACGCAGTGCTCTCCTAATTTTCTATTCCATGAACTCATCATCTGCTCAGAAGAACTAAACAGATGATATTGAACTCTAAAAACACAGTAACATTGCTATCACCTAGTGAAAGTTACAGCAATACAACCAGGGTCTGGGAAAACTATATTAAAAGGCATCATTACCTCCTGTTCTTTTTCTGGTCAGTCTAAGATATTATCCTATCAAATTTACTTGGACAGAAAACAATTTTAAGTCCAAGCTTCACCATTTCCCAGTTATTTCCTGCTATACTTTGTTTGGGTCTGAAATGTCCACAGGTTTATGTGAAAGTCTCAACTCCTCATACTGTGCCTTTAGATTTAGTATAATCCTTTAGAGGAGGTATCAAGTTAGAGAAAGCTAGGTCATTGTGGAAACATCCTTGAAGGACATTGACCAGTCTCTTTCCTGTGGCTGCCAGGAGAGTCGCAGGCCTTCACCTCACTGAACCTGTGAAGCTATCCAACACACCACAACCAAGCTACTACTATGGACTGAACTCATGATTCCTTGTTTTAAAGTTGTCTAATCTAGTTTGTCACAAGGACAGAACACTAATGCATCCTTTATCAACTGCTTAAGAATAAGGGAGAAAAACCAAAGGAAAAGATAAAACAGGCTTTAGCTTACAAGCAGAGAGAAACTTACACACAGGCCTAGCCTCTGTATTACTGGTTAGTTCTTTCTGTTTTTTTGTCAGCCTAACACAAGCCAAAGTCATCTGGGAAGAGGGAACCTTAACTGAGACAACAGATTGGTGTATAGGTATGTCTGTGAGGGCATTTTCTTGATTAATGATCGGCACGAGAGGGCCTAACTTCACTATGGGAAGTGCCACCCCTGGGTCACCTCTAACTTCTTGGTTATAAAAGAAAGCAGGCTAAGTCATGGAAACAAGTGAGCTGCTTCAATTCCTCTGCTTCAGTTCCTGCATCTAGGCTCCTGCCCTGACTTCCCTCTTCTTTTGAGGGTTTCTCTGTATAGTCCTGGCTATCCTGGAAATCATTTTATAGACCAAGCTGACCTCAACCTCAGAGATCTTATTCCTGCCTGTCTCCCTCTTTTTTGTTTTTTTGTATTTGGTTTTTGAGAGACATGGTTTCTCTGTATAGCCCTGGCTGTCCTGGAGCTCACTCTGTAGACCAGGCTGTCCTGGAACTCAGAAATCTGCCTGCCTCTGCCTCCCAGAGTGCTGGGATTACAAGTGTGCACCACCAATGCCCGGCTCCTGCCTCTGTTAAGTGCTGAAATTAAAGGTGTGCACCACCACCACCCAGCTCCTGACTTCCCTCCATGCTGGAATATAATATCTAAACCGAAATACTTCTTTTCTCAATGCTTTTAGTCATGTTTTCACACTGCAATAATAGAATGAAAACTAGGAAACCCTCTACCAAATGTTCAAATACAACAGAAAAAAAATTTAAACCTTTACAGGCATGGGCATGCTGACTGCATACTATATGTGTAATGGGGCCAGAAGAGGGTACTGGGTCCCTTATGACTGTAGTTAGTCCACTGTGAACCACTATTGTGGGCATTGAGAATCAAACACAGGCCCTCTGTGAGAGCAACCAATATACCTAGCGACTGATCATCTCTTTAGCCTTCCCATGTAAACTTTTAGTAAAATGAGATTGCAACACATATAGAATCCCTAATTATAGCTAATTTAACCAAAGAAAGGAAATACTAGAACTACACAACCTCTCTACAGTAACTGTCACCAACATACTCCACTAATCTAATAGTAATGATAATACTGTGTTCTTACAGTGCAGAAGGTCTGATAAAATACTTTGTCTAAATAAAATTTTGCCTGATAAAATACATTTCTTCAAACTTTGTAAGAGACTATAGATCTAGTCATACAGTGGTAGTGCAAATCTTTAACCCCAGCACTTGGGAGGCAGGGGAAGCGGATCTCTGAGTTTGAAGCTAGCCTGGTCCACAGAGTGATTTCCAGGACATCCAAGGCTACAGAGAAAAATCCTGTCTCAAAAATGACAACAAAATAAGAGGCTATAGCTTTTCTATAACTGGCCCCAAAAAGACATGAAAATCAAAATGAAGTTACTGTTGTTTCTGAAAACAGACATATAATAGTGAACAACTCACTGTTAAGTTGTCTCTAAGCAACTGCATGATGAGGGTGCTGTCTTTGTAGGAGTCTTCGTTCAGTGTATCAAGCTCTGCGATGGCCTCATCAAAAGCCTAGTAAAATTAACATTCATAGTGAGCAATACATTCAATTCCGCAACAGAAGCTAGCCAGTCTACAAATGCAACCGTGTGTACCACCACATTATGCTACAGGGCAACACTATGGAAGCAGTCCCTTGGAGACCCGTTTAAGATTTTGTAAGGGTTCCTCACTTCAAGCCTACCCCCAATTTGGGAGAGTTCTGGCCTCACCTTTCCATACTAAAGCTATACTTGCTGTTTCTTAAAAAAAGAAAAAAAAATAAGCTAAAACTCACTCAAGTATTTACGTAAATATTTATTGGTTCTTTAACAAGATACATAGTACATTAACATTAACAAACAACACAATTCTTCCAAGAACTGGTGTAGTTATGTGGCCCTTCTGGGCAGGGCAGTACAGGTTTGACTGCCCAAACTTGACAGGCACCCCTTCCCTTTCCAGTATTTGATGTTTCCTTCCTAGAGTTACACTTACTCCTTTGACCACTGTGCCTTCTAGGCTTTTTAGTCAGATATTACTACTTAGAATCACAGTGAGAGAACTGTTTGGGGGTTGGGAAGAGGGAGAGACACGAGTAAAGAAACAAACTGGCTAACACACACATGAAAATGGCCTCCCTTGAGCATCCAAATACCTAAAACTTAACATACTTAGTTTCTCAAACACCCTCAGAAAAAGTAGGATGACCCAACAGAGATCTTACCGTTTTAGCCAGTGTGCAGGCAAGCTCTGGATTATTAAGGATCTCATAGTAAAAAACAGAAAAGTTCAGAGCCAGTCCCAGGCGGATTGGATGTGTAGGTTGCATCTCTTTCTTGCTTATATCAAATGCCTCTTGGTAGGCTCCTTGGGAATTTTCTATCGTTTCTGTGAGTTGAAGGGTAAAAACAGTTAAGCACAACAGCTATCAAATATATAGCATGCTACCAACTATAACATGGGTATCTGGCTACGAGTCATTATGAATCACCATAGCTCCAGTTTATTTAAATAAAAACCTATGGAGACCAGCGAGACAGCCGGAAAAAGGTGCTCAACACCAAGCTTGACAACCAACCCAAGCCTGACCCTTGGAACCCACATGGTAGAGGTCCTCTGATCTCCAGTGTGCTATGGCATTCAGGCACACATATACATGCCCAATACAAACAACCAATAACATTCTATGTTCTATATAGAATTTTATAAGACATAAAGAAGTGTTATATAGGGATTCTAGAGCTATAATTATAACTCCCAAAGCATGAAAGATTAAGGCTGCTTATAATATCAAAGTATAATTAGAGTTCATCCATGAGCCCAATTTTGCTGAAGATATATAAATTCAACTTCTTTTTTTGAGGCAGGGTCTCACTATATAATCCAGGTTGTTTTGACAATCTTCCTGCTCCAGTCTCTTAGGTGCTACTGTATTTTTGTTATTTTCAGGAATACAAAGTAACATTCAATTTTGATATAAAATACTTCTTTTTTGAGACAGGGTCTCTCTTCATAGCCTTGGCTGTCATAAATCTCACTAGGTAGACTATGCTGACCTTAAACTCAGAGATCCACCTGCCTCTGCCTCCCAAGTACTAGGACAAAGGATGTGTACACAAGTATTCTTTTTTTGTTTGTTTTTTTTTTTTTTTTTTTTGATTTTGGTTTTTTTTGAGACAGGGTTTCTCTGTATAGCCCTGGCTGTCCTGGAACTCATTCTGTAGACCAGGTTGGCCTCGAACTCAGAAATCCGCCTGCCTCTGCCTCCCAGAGTGCTCCGATTACAGGCGTGCACCACCACTGCCCGGCACAAGTGTCCATTTTTAAGATATGATTTATTATTTCTTTGATGTAGATGGAGAAATAGCTCAGTGGTTAAGATACTGGCAGTTCTTGCAGAGGACCCAGATTCAATTCCAATTCTACACCGCACCTCAACCATCTGTAAACTCTAGTCCCAGGGCCTCCAAAAGGCACCAGGCACCCACAGGTGTAAACATGTATATACATAAAAAATAAAAATTTTAAATTTTCATACATTTAGACAATTTAATCATGTCCATCCACTATTATCCTCTCCAAATACTCCCAGGGCCCCTATCCCATCATCCCCATGACTCATGACTGCCTTTTTTGCTGTACTTAACAACTCTCACCCTACAGGAGGCCAATTATCCTGTTACGGTTTGAATATGAGATGCTTTCTAAGGCACATGCGTAGCTTGTGAACTACAACCTTAGGTTACTGACCAGACCAATGGATTAGTCTTTTGACATTACCGGGATGTGAGGAAATCTAGAAGGCAGGGACTAGGTAAAGGAAACAGGTCAAGGATGGTTTCCTGAAAAGATATACTTTGTCTCTAGATTCCCGCTCTCTTGTTTCTTGGCTGCAATTAAATGGGCAATTCTGTTCCATCATATCCTGGTCAAGTTCTGCCTACTTCAGGATTCACATTAGCATTATTAATGAACCATGAGCTGAACCCTCTGAAACCAAAGTATCTCTTTCCCTTTAAGCTATTTTTCTCAGGTATTCTGTCACAGTGACAAGTGACTATCCATTCCCACTTTTTTATATATTCTGGATTTACTGAGGGATCAAATATACTTACGTTTTCGATCATCACCACAAGCTACTTCAGCAAGATACCGGAAATAATCTCCTTTCATTTTCAGATAGAAGACCTTACTCTCTGGATTAGTTGCATTGGCTATTAAATACTTATCCAACAATTCCTAAATCAAAAAAAAAAAGATAAATAAATAAAACAAATACTAGTTAAACACCATTTATTCACAGACAAGACCTTATACTATCATTCGAACCTGGACCTGAAATATGTTTTTACAATAGGGTTAGGTTGTTAGCTTCCCAGAGAGGGCTTAAATGATTCAGCCCATGGTTTATAGCAAAACTTAGATAATATCAAATACTGTTAGAAAAAGCTTGTCCACTAGTAGTCCATTTCCCCAATATTAACTGATGCTTAGGTGTCATAAACTTGACTTGAGTAAATACATTACAAAGCCTGAAATAAGGTTCATGCTGCCCTCAAGAAGTGCTCAGTCAGTCAAGCATGTCATGAATTATTATATACCCACACGTTTTAAAAGATTTATGAATGGGATGATATATAAAAGCTAATTCTGGTAGGGCTGGAAAGATGGCTCAGTGGTTAGGAACACTAACTGCTCTTCCAGAGATCCTGAGTTCAATTCCCAGCAACTGCATGTTCTTGCGCTGACTTTCTTAGTGATGGAGTGTCATCTGGGAGTTGTAAGCTGAAAGAAATCCTTTGTTCCTCACAGGTTTTAATCAGTGTTTTATCAAGGCAACAGAACACAAGTAACACACAGTACTTCAAACAAGTACAAGTAATCAAACGGACTGGGCTGAAAATATTTCCACCTGTCTGGTTTTCACAGTGTTAAAAGGTGCTATGATGACTGCTGAAGAGAAACCTGTCACCCATCAGTATTACTCAGCTATGCTCCCTGTCTGCTATACCACTGGACAGCAGGGCAGGAGTTCCCAATGGAGCTGTAGTGTTATGTCTGCTAAAAAATTAACCAAAGAATTGAGTCTAGCTCCACAATAGGGAAGTCCTTTATCTGGTGCTATAAATCTGGTCCATATCCTATAGCTGGAGAAGTCACAGGACCTACTGAGGAAGCTATAGCTGTTTTGATAAAAGGACATGATGATATACCTGTCAAACTGCCTTCCAAATAATTATTTTTATTTCCATATAGTATTACTGCTATCAGCATTGGTGTAGAATCAAAACTGGTGAAGGTACTGAGAATAAGTGAGTTCAATGTTCACCTATCAACAATATCTACCTCACTCACTTCAAAGCTCAGGGAATATAACAGATGGGGTATGAAGGAGGTAGAAGCCAAGGACAGGGTGGAGTGTTGTGAAATGCTGTCTTCCAGACATATCACCAGCTCTATTTATCTGTATGCGATCTGGCCCATCTGTATCTTGTTATGGATAGGGAAGGGACTAATGGGGCCTCATCGCTTTTTTAGGATTTATAAGCAATTAAAAATTGGGGGGAGGGGGGAATTGGAGCTGGAGAGATATCTCAGAGGTGAAAGCACTGACCAGTCTTCAGAAAGTCCGGAGTTCAAATCCCAGCAACCATATGGTGGCTCACAGCCCTCTTCTGGTGTGTCTGAAAACAGCTACAGTATACTTACATATAATAAACCTTAAAAATATGGGGGAGGGGTTCATAAGGTCCCAATTCCTAAGTATCTGTAGATAGTTAATAGCTACTAAGAGGAGAGATACTTTCTTCAGTTATGTAGAGACTGGTAAGCAACCCCAATGAAGCTCACTAGAATGAAAGCAAAACAAAAACAAACAAAAAAATCCCACACAACCATAAAGGGGAGGGACACTTGGAGGGATGGTGACAGCTTAGCAGTTAAGAACACACACACAATGCTGCTGGGTGGTGGTGGCACACACCTTTAATCCCAGTACTTGGGAGACAGAAACAGGCAGATTTCTGAGTTCGAGGCTAGCCTGGTCTCCAGAGTGAGTTCCAGGACAGCCAGGGTTACAGAGAAACCCTGTCTCAAATAAACAAAAGAACACACACAATCCTTTTGCATAGGACTAGCGTTCAGGTGCAGGCACCCACATCAGGTAGTTTTTAGAACTGTCTGCAACTCTACCTCCAGGGAAATCCAATGCCTCTGGACTTGAGCACCTCACTCACATACACATAACTCTATATGCAAATAAATAATTTTTTAAAGAGGGGGAACAATTAGAAGAAAGAATGAATGAAAGGGGATAAGTGTGGGTGGTATGGGCTGGTGAAGATCATCAAAACACATGACATGCAAATACAAAGATGGCATAATAAAATTAAATGACCTTATTACCCCTCCCCCCTTTTAAGGAAAGTAATACCTGAGAGTTAACCTGGGCACATCTGTAGTCCCAGTTCTTAGGAGGCTAGTAGTAAGGAAGAGCACCTGATCCCAAACGTTTGAGATGAGCCATTCCCTCTCAATTTAAAATACAGGGAACAGGGGACAAGTATGCACTCAGAAGAAAACAGAGTTATGGGGTTATTTTTAGGAGGAAAACACAAAATGTTTAAGACATCAAGTATTAGGGACAGCACAGATAACTCACTATGGCTTAGAATGGCATATTTTTTATCCTTGGCAGACATGCTCTATTTAAAGAAAGATTAAACATGGGATCTGCAGACTAGATTTAAAAATGTGTACAGCAATGTGAGTGTGTACTAAATTGGATAGTTGTATTATCCACTGATAAGCTCTCAACACCTTCATAATAAACATTCTCTGAGAATAGACCAATCAAAAGAAGGCAAAGCCTAGAATAGTGTCACATGCTAAGAACTCAGAAAACCAACTCCTCTGCCTCAGTTCATTTTGAGAAGCTGAGCAAAGAACAGAAGTTCATGTTTTAATTCTTGAAAAAGTACCAGAAACTATCTGTGAACAAGTTATAAAGTGCCAGCTATGATACAAATTGGCATGTCTGGAAAATAACCCAGAATAAGACTTTTAAACTCAAATACATTCATTTACCAGACCTCAAATAACATGCAGGGGAGAAATGCCCAGCAAAATGCAACCACTGTATGTCAATTTGAAAGAAATCAGTCTAAGGGGAAAAGTACTGAAAATATTTCAATTTAGAAACCTTATCATGAGGCTGTACAGATGGCTCAGTAGTTGAGAGTGCTTGTTTTTACAGAGAACCTGGGTTCAATTCCTAGCACTTATATGGTGTTTTATACTATCCAACCCAGGGATCTGATACCCTCTTCCGACTTCTGGGATACTAGCCACTTATATGGTATACTTATATACACCCAGGGGAAACACTCATAAGCATAAAATAAATCTTTTTAAAAAGTTAACATTACATTTTGGGGGGGGGGTGTTTCGAGACAGGGTTTCTCTGTGTAGCCCTGGCTGTCCTGGAACTCACTCTGTAGACCATGCTGGCCTCGAACTCAGAAATCCACCTGCCTCTGCCTCCCAGAGTGCTGGGATTACAGGATCACCACCTCCCAGCCATAATTCCTTATAATATACAGCTTTGCCAGGTGACAGTATCTTATGCACTCAGATCTTGGAGTTCAAGGCCAGCCTGGTCTATAGAGTGAAGTTCAGGACCGACAGAGAAACCCACCTTAGAAAATAAAACAATAAAATAACAACAATAATAATCAGTCTGGTTGTATAATTTAGCTTATAATAATTTCTTAATTATCTAGAAAAACTTCATATAGGTGGGGTTTGGGAAGGCTGCCAACTGGCTCCTTGAAATAAAAAAAAAAAAATCTCTGGATAAGAGTACTAGTAAGAACTCAGAAGGGAAGAAGTAATAATTTAGCATGTACAATTAAAAGTTTTCCTATTACTAGTAGCAATTATTTTGGGAGATCCCTGTCTAGATAATCCTGGCATTGGGCTCAGAATCCTCCTGCCTAAGCCTCCAGACTTACGCTGCGCCACGAAAGCTACTTCCATGAATTTTTTTATTGTAACTCATAGTGTAGTTTTCAGTGAGGATCCTGAGAGGTTTGAAAGACTCCCACTGGTGCTCCCTCTGGCACTAGCAGTATTATTATTTGTCTGAAGGGTATAGAAAACAAAATAACATTAAGGAGCCATACATAAGCAGTCAGTACAATACTCACTCCAAGATGGCCCTGTAACTGAGAACACTAGACCATTGTTCTCAACCTTCCTAACACTACAACCCTTTACCACACTTCCTCATGTTGTGCTGACCCCAACCATAGAATCATTTCTTTGGTACTTCATAGCTGAAATTTTTCTGTTATGAATTGTAATGTCAAGATCTGATATGCAGGGTAACTGAAAGGGGTCACAACAGAGACTGAGAACCACTGCTCTAGATCAAAGAGACAAGAAGAGCTCTAGGGAAGGGTGTAAGCATCTTACACCAAGAAAAACAAGATGGGAGTAACAGGAACATAATACCACAAAAGCTATAAACTAAGAAATGAGTCTGCCAAGAAACAGCACTGAAGCAAATGTAGATTAGTAATGTTTCCTTTTATTCTTTGCTCCCATTAGAGAAAGAATAATAAACTCACACAATTTTACCATCACTTAAAACAGTTTTACCAAAGTCATCTACTTGCCTTCAGTGGTGATAGTCTACAGCACTCATCAAAATAAACTTAATCCTAGCTTCATTCAGAATGGATTTCTGTTCCATTAACAAGATATGCTGCGGGCTAGAAATGGCTCAGCAGCTAAGAGCACTGGCTGCTCTTCCAGAGGTCCTGAGTTCAATTCCCAGTAACTACATGGTGGCTCACAACTATCTTTGCCTTCTGGTGTGTCTGAAGAGAGCAACAGTGTACTCCCATACGTAAAACTAAAAAAGCAAAACAAAAGAAACATACACTGTTCTAACTATAGAACTTACACTCACTTCATACAGAATTAGCTAAGCAGGTACCTGAAGAGGCACCTTGAAAATAAACAGGAATGAAATGTTAAAATTTTCCAGTTTCTGCCACTTGACTAAAATTTATTAACAAACACACTATTAACAGGGAATACCTTGTCTTCATTTAATAAAAACAAAAATATATCCTAAAATGGCATAAGAGGCATAAACAAAACTTAAGCTAGGTTTGTTTACTTGTAATTAATAATACAGACAGAATAGCCATGTTATTGTGGAATGAGCTTTAGAAATTATTATTAACCAGGTGGTGACATACACTTTTAATCTCAGCATTTGGGAAGCAGAAGCACATCTCTCAGTTTGAGGTCAACCTGGTCTACATAGTGAGACCCTGTCTTGGGAATGGGGAAAGGAAGAAATTAGATTATTAGAGGAGGGAGATTACAAACACACATAAGTGTATTTAAAATAAGTAAAGGAATAAAGTAAAAAGGCCAGGTATGGCAGTATGCACCTATAATCCCAGCATTTGTAAGGCAGAAAGATCAAGAGCTGAAGGCCAGCTGGCCTCAGGCACACAGCAAGCTCAAAGACAGTTAAATGAAACCATCTCAAGAAATAAATGAAAAAACTTTATGGAAAAGCAAACCTTGCTGGGCAGTGGTGGTGCACACCTTCTATCCAGGTGCACACCTTCTATCCAGGTGCACACCTTCTATCCAGGTGCACACCTTCTATCCAGGTGCACACCTTCTATCCCGGCACTTGAGAGGTAGAGGCAAGTTGATTTCTGAGTTCAAGGCCAGCCTGGTCTATCTACAGAGTGAGTTCCAGGATAGCCTGGTCTACACAGAGAAAACTTGTCTCGAGAAAAAAAAAAGCAGAAAATTTATATGAGCTGGATGACATATCAGCTTACATCACAGCAAGCTCTGGAACTCAGAACTCAAGCTTCAACTGAAAGTTTAATAGAGTTCTTACTACCTCAGATCCTGCAAGATTAATATTTCTTTATCAAGCCTACACTAAATTCCATGCCACTACAAAGACAGGGTTTCTCTGTGTAGCCCTGGCTGTCCTGGAGCTCACTCTGTAGACCAGGCTGGCCTCAAACTCAGAAATTTGCCTGCCTCTGCCTCCCCAGAGTTCTTGGATTACAGGCGTGCGCCACCACCGCCTGGCTAAGAATATAATTTTTAACTACCAATGTGTTCCAGTACCACGAATGACCTCTCCCGTCAAGACAAAGCAAAGTACAACCCTCTCTTCATTTTTAAATAACAGTTGTGCTCTTATATAATTTTTTGGTCATTAAAACATTGTGAATTATATCTAAATACTTCAGTCGAATGTATACTGAAGCAGTATCTGATCCTAGAGTTGAGCATAATGATCAAGTCCCGATGGTATTCTGCCTCCTCAGGAAATTAAAAAACAAAACAAAACAAAAATCTCACAATGTCAGGTCCAATTCAAATCTAACACATGTCCTTCCTCTCCCTTTTTCTGATTATGTGTTTTCTCTTTGCATACAATCACTGACTCCTGCTGAATAATAAGTACTTCATATAAAAGAGAAAAATGTAATTTTTTATTCCTTAGACATGTAGATCTTCAACTCCTGCAAAGCAGCCATTAGTATTAGCTTGTTTTTTCCAGAAATTCAAAACATTTACAATCTACTTTTGTTTTTCTCTTCCACATCTCATATATTACCCTATGCCTTAGTCTCTCCATATTGTATTCCGTCTAAGATACCTCACATGGAAGGCAAAGGCAGAGGCGGGCGAATTTCTGAGTTCCAGGCCAGCCTGATCTACACAGTAGAGTGCAGGACAGCCAGAACTACATAGATGACCCTGTTTCAAGAATAACTAAACGAAGACTTCTCAAGCTATTGAAACTGGGCAAGGGGTTGTATTAATCTTTCCTTTTGCATAAGCTTTTATTTTCTTAATATAAAATAAATTAAAAAAAACCGAAATAATTTATTCAGGGGGAAAGAATGTAATAAATTAGGAAAGGTGTTTTATATTTTTGAAAGGAGTTAATTAAGAAGGAGAGAGGAAAGGAGATCCCCTTGCCATAGTTTCCCTTAGTGCAGACATTCCTAAGCCTTCGTGCCTTGGATTGAGGTGAGAAGGTAGTGAGCACAAACCCAGTTCCTGCCACAAGAAAGGTAGAAAACGGTGTTGTCTGTCTCAGGCCACAGAGGCAGTCCACTTCTGCCAGTGCCTTCTGCAGGCTCCAAACCTCAGTCTTGCTTATTCACCACAAACACCCTCTGACCCTACAGTTAACAGCAGCACGTGCTCAAAGGACACAAACAAGTTCTTGAAGTCACATCCATGCCACAGTGCAGCCGGAAGTCACAGGCTTTACAACCAGAGATGGTACTATGTGTTCATCAGTCTCAAGGTTCGTCCCCAGATGTACCAGCACTACAACTTTACTCAGCACCAGGTAGCCAAGCTGGTCTGGCTATCACTCTAGTCCCTAAGTCAGTGCAGAAGTTGTTGCAGCCTTAGTTACTTCTCTATTGCTGTGATGAGATACCATAACCAAGGCAACTTATAAAAGAAAGCATTTAACTGGGGACTTGCTTATAGTTTCAGAGGACCAGCCATGACCATGGTAGTGTGCATGGCAGCAGTCAGGCGAGTAAATGGAAAAGTAGCTGAGAGCAATGATGTGGGCTTTCCCATCAATGGTGACATATCTTCCAAGGGCTATCTAATCATAATTCCCAAACACTTACACCAACTAGGGACCAAGCATTTAAACATATGAGCCTATGGTAGGTCATACTTATGCTTTTACCTGGACAGCACATATACTAAAATTAGACAAGGAAGGGATGGGAGAACAATGCAGTTGTGACATCTATTACTCCAACGGCCAGAATTCATTCAGCAGATCTAGCTGGTATCCCCTTCTCTTCAGAACTTTCTGAAAAAGTATGACCCCCCCCCTTCCACCCCAAGGTGATATACTCAAAGAGAGTAACCAACCTAACAGAAGACAAGACTACTCTTGTATTTATTGTAGGTCTACAGTAGCTATACTCTAGGTACTAGACACTTCAAACAACTGTTTTTTGTTGTTTTTCAAGGTTTTTCTGTATAGCCCTGGTTGTCCTGGAACTCACTCTGTAGACCAGGCTGGTCTGGAACTCAGAAATCCACCTGCCTCTCTGTCTCCCAGTACGCTGGGATTACAGGCTATATGGACAGTATTTATCCAACAAACTGACTGCCTCCTAATTATGATCATCTAGATCAGTCACTGAGGCTTTCAGTTCTAATTTTAAACCTAATTTTTTTAAATTGTTTTGAGACAAGACCATGCAGTCCATTCTTAGAAGAGGCCTCAAACAGACTGTGTAGTTAGGAATGACACTCCTGCTTCTACCTATCAGGCACTGAGATTACAAGTGTGAGCACCATAGCCAGCTTATGTGATGCTAGGGATCAAATCCTAGGCTTTTATACACAACAGACAGACACTCTTATCAACTGACCTATAGCTACAACTTGTTTTCTAAAATTCTAACTTTCACATACAACAATCTACCAATTTTTCTCCTATTTTCCCTCATAGAGACTCAGCTGACTTAGAAGGCTGGTATTATTCTATCATTTCCTTTGGTTTTATTCCACCTGCCTTATTCTGGGCCTGTATATCACTGTAAATACAGAATTTTCTCCAGGAAGTCAAGACTGCACTGAAAAACCTCAGACAAGGAAGCATAAGAATACATATAAACACCTATTTCCTCTCTCTTAATTATAAATTACTAGCTGCAAAGGATGTTATCTTGCCTAGACTTTATATATGCATGTAAAATATGTGTATCTGTATAGTAAGTTCATAAGGATCTAAGTAAGACTTCAATGCGATCTGACTACATACCCAGATTAACAATATAGATGAGTCTGTTACACAGTGTGAGTCATAGAAACATGACACACTTATAGTTCAGGGTGACATGAATCATAATTAACATACCAAACAAATCTGTAGTGAGAATGCTTGAATTTGGTTTCCCAGGTGTGGGGTAGGAGACTGCTCCAGAGCAATATGACTTGCCTCAGGCTCCAGCAGAGGAGTGGTTTTGCTACTTGCAGATAGTTTCTCCAATTGCATGATGTGTGGAATTCCAGGGACTTTTCAGAAAATATATAAAAGCTAGAGCCCCGCCAGGCAGTGGTGGTGCACGCCTTTAATCCCAGCACTTGGGAGGCAGAGGCAGATGGATTTCTGAGTTCGAGGCCAGCCTGGTCTACAGAGTGAGTTCCAGGACAGCCAGGGCTACACAAAGAAACCCTGTCTTGGAGAAAAAAAAAAAAAGCTAGAGCCCCAACGGGTGGGGTTGTTGGTTGCTGTGTGTGGTGGGGGTTGATGGTCAGTTTATTGTTAAATGCAAAGAAACAATAGATTAGATATCCTGACACTGTAGATCAAACTACCCCAAGGAACTTGACTTGACATCCCTGAGGAACTCAAAATACTCTAATGATAATGAGGCCCCCTTTCCAACCTCTGACCTCAAGAACCTCTTTCCTTTCCCCTCTATCTTTTTTTCTCTCCTATCAAATGTTAGGGGGTTGAAAGAATGAGAAAAGTATAGAAAAGGTGGAAGAAAGAAGAACCTGCAAAGCAGCAAAAGCCAGCTACACAAATCTATCCAGCTGTGGAGATGCTGGCCTTAAAAACATTTCAGAAGTAATGCCAGTTACTGAGCAACTTCTTCATTGTAACTGGAGCCAGTAAGTTTTATCTGCCTCTCTGACTAAAAACATGCTAGCCATGTAAGCACCAGCACCATCATCGCTTTGCCTTTTTTCCATTTAAATGAGTAAACAACTTTTTTAGTCACATGTATTTGATTACTGTGATCTACACTTGAAAGATGTTTTAGCCCCGCAGTGGTGGTGCATGCCTTTAATCCCAGAACTTGAGAGGCAGAGGCTGGCAGATTTCTGAGTTTCAGGCCAGTCTGGTCTACTGAGTGAGTTCCAAGACAGCTAGGACTACTATAGAGAGAAACCCTGTCAGGGGTGGAGGGTGGGGTGGGGGTGGGGAAGAAAGATGTTTTCCTAAATGTCTAAGCTTCTAAAACTAGAAGCAACACCACATACCATTGCATTGCTATTTCTATTAACTACCCAGCCTACCTCCTTGGTATGTATCCAAGCTTGTCATACTACCTTGACTTCCCAGTCATATATACTCTGTAACTATAGCACCTCCAGCAAAGCGCTACCCTACCTGAAAAAGTGATGTAGCATCTTAGCTCCAGTCTCTTTATTAAAATTCAAAAACGTCTAAAGCATTTAACGCCTTTCGGGAGAAAATGAGATTAATACCAGTATTTGTGTAGACAGAACATTTTTTATTAAATGTTCAAACTTTTGGGATTTGATTCTAACAGTAGCAAAATACCTAAAGCCTAATACCAGCTAGACTACTTGCTAAATGAGTGCCATGAATTGAGAACTGTCATCAAAATATCAGAGACTTAATATGCTACTTGGGCCCAACAGTGTATAACCACTCTCTAGCTACAGTGCAAATAACAATAAACCTGCGTGTACTCCCTCCATAAATAGTTAAAAATCAATTAGAAGAAAGGGAGGATACTACAAAAGGGAAGAGATGGAGACACAGAGACAGACAGACAGACACACACACACAAACACAAATGTAAAATGTTCATCTAGTCTCTGCTTTAATTACCAAGCTATTAAGATTACAATAGTAGTGTTGAGGATATATAACAAGACATGGTCTCTAATAATGAGGCAATAGATAAGAAATGGAAACTGCAACATGCCCAATAAAGAAATCATTCTTGTCACTTTTAATGAAGCTGCAACAATCCTAGGCACTGTCAGAGAAAACTGCCTTATCTGACTTCTGTATTCCCAGGCTGGCAGCAGAGTACTAAGTAGTTGTAACTGCCATGTAAATTTCTACAATCTCTCAAAGATGTCAAAGACACTAAGGAAAAATAGCCTCTGACTTATCAATTAAAACTATTACACACAACCAACATTTCTGGTGTGTGAGGAAAAAATAAACAAACCAGTGCCTATACTTTCCCCTTCAGCTCCAGAACTTCAAGGAAAAGGATACAATAAAGAAAAGCACTTTGGACTATAATTTGTACTACATTATGTTATCCATGGCTATCCATTATTTATGTAGCTGTATTACATGTACTTAGAGTCAACTCTATCAGCTGTCTCAGCATCCAACGAAACGGTACATTAGCTTAGCTATGCAACTGCTATTGGTTCCTATAACCCATGTAGCCCACACAGAAACTGCGATCATGCTATCAAGTTCTTCCTTGCTTATCCCAGATTATTACTCTCATTTCCCATCAGTTTTGATTGTTTTAGGATTTCTTAAGTAGAATTATATTCTGTATTTTTTCCTGAAGTTTTTCATTTAGCAGTTCATTGCTTTTTATTGCTGAGATGTATACACGACTAACACAGTACCGTCCGTTTATTTATCCATTTTTCCCAATGGATTATTTGTAGTTTTCTGCTCTTAGAATAAATTTGCTACAAATATCTTTTTAAAGTTACTTTTGTAAGTTTGCAACACTGACTTTTGGACATCACAAAGGTGGTAAAGTATCACAAGATGTAAAGATTTATAGTTATCCATTGCTACTTTAATTCTAGTCTAGAAATTAAATTATTTCTTGAAGTACTGAGGTAAAATGGTAAATCACACAATGCAACTGCAGATGGCTTTGGCAGAAATCTTGGCATTATTCTCCTAAAGTAAAAAGGGGGGGAGGAAGGAAAGAAAAGAGGGGCTGGAGAAATGGCTAAGCAGCTAAGAGCACTGACTGCTCTTCCAAAGGTCCTGAGTTCAAATGCCAGCAACCACATAGTGGCTCACAACCATCCATTATGAAATCTGATGCCCTCTTCTGGTGTGTCTGAAGACAGCTACAATGTACTCACATATAACAATAAATAAATCTTTAAAAGGATTCACACCACTCCCACTACTCCCAGCCCTAAAGGTAGCATTTTTAAAAGGGGAATGATAGCACAGAAAGCTCAATTGTAGAGCACTTGACTGTCAAACATTAGCATCAGTAACAATGAAGGAGATGAAACAGGCCCAGTGAAGGCACATGGGTTAGTTTAAGGCTAGGGATGTTTAAGTTAGTAAAGTACTTATCTTGTATGCATTGGAGGTAGAAGCAGTTCATTTCCAGCTCCATAGCAAGTTTAAGGCCAGGTTGGCTATATGAAATACTTCAAAATTAATTAAAAAGTCCTCATTACCATATAGCCATACTATTCAGATTCACCAATAAAAGAGCACGCTGATGACCCCTCTCAATTCATTATATCAATTAAAGGACTAAAAATATAGGAAGAGGCCAGATATGGTATAAGCATGTTTGCTGTTCTATAGTAAAGGGCCAACCTATGGAAGCTTTATTTTTTAAAAAATTTTGAGCCGGGCGGTGGTGGTACATGCCTGTATTCCCAGCACTCTGGGAGGCAGAGGCGTTTGAGGCCAGCCTGGTCTACAGAGTGAGTTTCAGGACAGCCAGGGCTATACAGAGAAACCCTGTCTCTAAAAAAAAAACAAACAAACAAACAACAACAACAAAAACACCAAACAACAACAAAAACTGCCCTGGGTGGGCTGTGATGACACACACCTTTAATCCCAGCATCAGGAGGCTGAGGCAAGCAAATCTCTTGGGTTCAAAGCCAGCCTGGTGTACATAGTACATTTATCTGAATGCAGTACATATACTTTTCTGCTCTCTACTGGCATCTCCTGGCATCTCTACCCTGGTCTGGGGCATTCTAACACTAACAAGATAGAGCTCCATTGCTTCAGAATGACCATTCCAACTGTACAGAACCTTACTGAGATATAGTTTTGGACTGGGCAAATGTTTTAAGTTGCTTCATTAGTAAAAAATTATGGAACATCTGAAAAAACACTCCACAGGGTTCAACCATGGACCACATACTAACAGTTTTCATGGAGGATAGTTTTAGTATATATAGTTTTCACTGCCTTCCTAGTAAGACTAAATAAAGCTAAGACTTTATTCCTCTGTGACAAGTTTGTCAAAAAGCAGATCTCCATGCTTCAGAGACAATCATAAAATGGCTACTGAAAGTACCTGGTACCCCCAAGTAGGCAGGACACCCAGCATGTCCTCCAGGGTTTACCCAGAAGGCAGCGCTTCATTCTAAGGTCAAAATGGCAAGCAGACCTGCTGTTGCAGCATCAAGCAAGTGGCTGGATGGTTTTCGAAAGTGGTATTACATACAATGCTGCAGGATTCAATAAACTGGGGTTAATGTGAGGTGATATGATACATGAAATTGAAGATGTAAAAGAAGCCATAAGAAGGCTTCCTGAGAACCTTTATAATGACAGAATGTTTTGAATTAAGAGAGAGCCCTGGACCTGACTATGAGGCATCAGATCTTGCCTAAGGATCAGTGGACAAAATATGAGGAGGACAAATTCTACCTTGAACCCTATCTGAAAGAGGTTATTCAGGGGTGGGGGTGGGGGTGGGAAGAGAGAAGAGTGGGCAAAGAAATGATCTTGTAGTTAAGATCTATGGGTGTGCCTGGTCTCACCATATTTTTACAAAATTACTTCAACTTGAATCACAATTTAAGTATTTGTTCTACCTATGTCTCACTTTAAATAAATGTCTGTTATAACCATAAAAAAGAAAAAGAGGGAGAGAAAGAACGAACAAAGGAACGAAAAACCTGGTAGCTGGGCTGTGGTGGCACACGCCTTTAATCCCAGCACTTGGGAGGCAGAGGCAGGAGGATTTCTAGTTCCAGGCCAGCCTAGTCTACAGAGTGAGTTCCAGGTCAGTCAGGGCTACACAGAAAAACCCTGTCTCAAAAAAAAAAAAAAAGTACCTTGTAATTAAATTTCTTAGGTTAATAGCCAGCAGTCTTGTGCACTGTATACTTTATCATCTAGATACACAAACCCAGGACTTCCAGGAGTTGACAACCAAAAAATGTCTCCAGATATTGCCACAGCATGGAGAGGATAAAATACCCTACTTGAGAAATGCTGATCTAATTTATACTAACAACATTCTATTCCATTTTACATTTTCTTTTCCCATTGCTTCAATAGAACCCAAAGCCTTGTCTGTGCTAAGCAAGCACACAATGACACACCCAGTCCTCTCCATTCACTCTTCAGAAAACAAAAACCTACAAAACCCTAAGCATCAAGTAGCTTACATAACCCAAGGGCAAAATACCAAGTCAAGATTAACATTTTGTTATACCCTGTACATAAGAAGCATAAGAAGTCTTTGGTAGCAGGGCAGTGGTGGCTCACGCCTGTAATCCCAACACTCTGGGAGGCAGAGGCAGGTGGATTTCTGAGTTTGAGGCCAGCCTGGTCTACAGAGTGAGTTCCAGGATAGCCAGGGCTATACAGAGAAACCCTGTCTCGAAAAAACCAAATCCAAAAAACCAACAAACAAACAAACAAACAAACAAACAAACAAAAACCCAAAAAAAGAAGAAGTCTTTGGTAATTTAAGTTCTAGTCATTTGGTCCAAAGACCCGCCTTCTTCCAAAGTAGAAGTGTTAATTCTACATTTAGTGAAGTGCCCAAATTCCCCACAGAATGGCATACTACAATCTACAGTCAGCTACCATTCATTTAGGAGCTACTGCTTCATTTCATGTAGAAGCATACAGCTGGCTTCAAATCTTTATTCTTTTACTCACTTTGTCATCTTGACCAAGTTGCTAAGTTCCTTATGCTTCAGTTTTCTCAACTTTAAAATAGAACTAGTAACAATTTGTAGGAATAGAGAAAATATGCAAATTTTTAGGAGCACAGAGGCAGAGTCCTTGTTTAGTATTCAAGAGACCCTATGTCCAATCATTAGTTATTTAAAACTCAAGCTTGTGCTTGCTTGCCCAACAGTGAAGCACAAACACACACCTTAAATTAAACCTTATTGGAAGCCGGGAGTGGTGGTGCACGCCTGTAATCCCAGAACTCTGGGGAGGCAGAGGCAGGTAGTTTTCTGAGTTTGAGGCTAACCTAGTCTACAGAGTGAGTTCCAGGACAGCCAGGGCTACACAGAGAGACCCTGTCTCGAAAAACCAAAAGACCTTATTGGAAAAAAGAAACTGAGATAGTGGTAAGACCATGAGGAGTTGAAGGCCAACCTCAGCTACACTCATCTCCCCACTTTAGTTCCATAGCCCAACCCCTCAGTGTACTTACTTCCCTGACAACCATCTAACAGTGGGCACCACCCTCAACTTACAGATGAAGAAACACTGAGCTACAGGGCAATGAAGGAAGGAGCCCTGACTTAAAAGCTGCTGATTTCAGAGCCCATATTTTTACTATTATACATAGAAAATTGCAGTAAGTTCTATGATTACAAATGATTAATATATGTCTTAGGCCAAAATAATGACCAGTATGAGCTGTATTTTCATTAAGAGGCTAATTTATACTAAATTTAAGATTATCACTGACATAAGGTGGTTGCTGTTACAGAATCAGAGCTTTCTAAATTGTCTACATTTTTAACTTATGTGACTTTTTTATATTTTTTACCCTCCTTTGAAACAGGAGATGTTTGACCCAGCATATTAGCAGGGTAAATTCTGATGAAGACCTTCCTGCTTCTGCCTCCTGGATACTAGGATTAACGGTAAGCACTTCCCCGGCTGTACTTGATTTTTTTTTTTTGAGACAAGGTTTCTCTGTGCAGTCCTGGTACTATGTAGACCAGGCTGACCTCAAACCTGGAGATCCCACCTGCCTCTGCCTCTAAAGAACTGGAAAATTAAAGGGGTGTGTCACACACCTGGCACAAGATTCTTAACATTTTCTTTAAAGGATGGTTCTTGCTGCTTCCCAAGCTGGCTTCAAACTCTGAAACCTGCACCTCAACCTCCCAGATGTTTGGAATTATAGGCTCATTACCACTGCACTTGCCTCTGGCTTTTTTTTTTCTTTTTGAGATAGGGTGCCACAGACTTCTAGCAGGCCTCAAACACACACAATGTAGCAGATGCTGATCCTGAAAGTCCAATCTTTCCACCTTCCAAATGTTCGGATTGCAGGATTATATTGAAACTCATCTACTCCAAGTCTAGAAGAAAGCGTATTAAAGTGTTACAGAGGCTGTCCCATAATACACTTTAAGCTTCTGGTTCTTAGCCCAGGATTTGTAAATGATAGATTTTGTTCCCGAGTTCCAGGGGAGATGTTATGAATCCATCTGATTTCTTTGATCTGTTCATACTTTACGTGCAAGATCTGAATTACTCTCAAACATTTCACACCTGTTATTTATCCACTGCTAGAGTTTTCACCTTGCTTTGTCAACACTCAGATTGCTAATGATTTCTGTAGCACTTCACAAAGCCAGTATACTAGGCTTTTCATTTATCTTTTATGACACGTGTCTCAACCTGCAAATTATTTTTGGAGGTTGCTGTGAGAAGACATTATGACCAAGACAACTTATAACAAGTGTTTGAGGGTTCAAGTTTCAGAGGGTCAAAGTCCATGATTATCAAGGTAGAAAGCAAACAGCAGTCACACGTAATGCACAATAGCTCAGAGTTTACTTCTTGATCCAAAAGAGACAGAAGGAGCTAATGGGGAAAAACACCCATGAGTGGCACACTTCTCTTAAAAGCCACGCCTCCCGGCCCTTCACAAATAGTTCCACCAACTGAGGATTCAAGCATTCACCCAAATGAGCCCATGGGAACCATTTCTCATCCAAGCCATCACAAAGGTGGGGGTTAAAAGTAGAAGTGAAAGGCAAATCCCCAATTGTTACAACTAAAACTAACTTTAATATTTAAGACCAAACTCTGTCAGCATAAATTATACTGATAGGGAACCTGGTAAAATCATTTGACTTCTTTAAAACTGACTTCAAGAGTTTGGTTTGCACCATTTTGGATCTCTCTTGGTTTTTTCTTAGACAGAGTTTCTCTGTGTAGCCCTGGCTGTCCTCGGACTCACTCTGTAGACCAGGCTGGCCTTGAACTCAGAAACTGGCCTGCCTCTGCCTCCCAAATGCTGGGATTAAAGGCATGCACCACCACACCCGGACATTTTGGATAGCTAAACTTCCTCTTTTCTTTATATTTGGATCTCAATCCTTTTACTTGAACCCACAATTTTGAAACCTTTAAAACATCAGCTACAGAGGCTGTTCATTCTGGAAATTTGGTTAAAATTATCCATCTCTAATAACCCTAAAGAGTAGTCAAAATCTCAAAATTGTGAGTGCTGGGATTAAAGGAGTACACCACCAGGTATCTAGCTGACTTATTTAAACCAAATCTCACCTTTTTCTTCCATATCAAAATTCTTTCTAGTACACCCCCCCACACACATATTTTATTGTGTGCATATTCAGAAATATAAGGCTTCACTTTTTCTTTGGACACCTTACTAAATTACTAATTACAAAATAAAAAGTACAGTTATGACTATAGTTCAGTGGTACAGCCCTTAACATTCAGGGTCCTGGGGTTCAGCTCTCAAAAATGAATTACTAATCTGTCAATCAGATTCTTGTTGACTTATCACTTCCTTATCCATATGTTCATATTATAAACTTGTCAGCTCACACTCACACAATGAATTCTAGATGCAGCTGCACCATTACAGACATCCACAGGTGGCTGGGAGCATAGTTCATGGTGGCAGAGCACATGCCTAACATTTTTAAGGCACCCAATTCCCACATAAGGAAAACAAAAAACAAACAAAAATCAAAACTTCAATCAAGCTTCTACTTCTGACCTGCCCAAATTATGATTCTTAACAACAGAACACCCTCTAGTCACACAAAAAAACCTTCCCTCAAGCTCTATCCCAAATTCCCCCAGTGGCCTAGAATCATGACAACCGCTTCCTACACTGCTCCCTCAACTCACCCTCAAACCTATTATCTCTGTGAAGTCTTATCTGAGGTTCCAATTTTCTTCTTCTGATACTGCATCTTACTCATAAAAACCTTATAAAATTACCTAGTATATTGGGACTGGAGAGATGGCTCAGCGAAGAACACTTCGGAAGGTCCTGAGTTCAGATCCCAACCACCACATGGTGGCTCACAACGGTCTAAAGAGATCTGATGCCCTCTTCTGGTGCGTCTGAAGACAGCTACAGTGTACTTAGAATAAATCTTTTTTTTAAAAAAGTTACCTAGTATAATTCTCTATATTATAATTTACTTGAGGGTGAAAAAAAAAAATCAATGGTTCTCAGCTTTGTTCTTCCCTGTATTATCTTTTCAATATACATCAAGCTCTCCAGTATATTTGCCAACCTTTAGACATCCTTTCCCAGGATACTTTTTGGTCATCAAAGCAAAATTCAGCTAATTTATCCATCAGTGTACAAATTAGCCAACCTACCTACCTCTTCTATTTCTGTCTTGTGCAAGAAAAAAAAGTACTGTCCTAATTTCAAGAGTTCTCTCATTAAAAGGATATGCATGAAAGGTCTGTGATAAATGTCTGGTCACTCCCTCAAACCAAAAAAAAAAAAAAAGGAAAACTCCCACATTTATCCTTCCATAAAACCCAAGCTTTCTGGGGCTGGAGAAATGGTTCAGTGTTTAACAGCACTTGCTATTCTTGCAAAGGACCCTAGACCCCAGCTGAGTTCCCAGCACAGTAGCTAATAACTAACTCCAGTTCCAGGAGATATAACCCCTGACCCCTTCTTCCAGCCTCTGGACAATGCATCCCCATAGATGGTATACATACACACAGGCAGAACACAATTCTTTGTTAAGTGTGTTTAAGAGCTGCAAAATGGAATAAATATTCCTTTGTTTCAGAATTAAACTGCTAGTAAATCACAAAAAAAATCTAGTGATTCAGAACTGCATGGGTAAATAAACCACAAAATGTGGTTTAAAGTTTGCTATTGGGGGCTGGAGATGGCTCAGTGGGTACGAGTACCACTGAAGAACTCTTCTGAAGGTCCTGAGTTCAAATCCCAGCAACCACATGGTGGCTCACAACCATCCATCCGTAATGAGATCTGACGCCCGCTTCTGTTGTGTCTGAAGACAGCTGCAGAGTACTTACATATATTAATATCTCAAAAAATAAAGTCTGAGATTACTATCCACGTTGACATCTCTTGAATATAAAAAACTCAGACCAAAGCGCTGCCTCCCCTAAGCTAAGCAGGGACTGGAACTTAAGAGCACACAGATGCTAACACACCAAAATGGCATCTTTACAAAGCAACAGAGTTTTCTGTACTCCACTATCAACTCTGCTTCTGACCCCTAACATCTCTATCAGTCATGATTTTGCTCAGATAATCTTTTGCTTTAGTAAGACAGGTAGGCTAAGTTTTACACAACAGGGAAAACCGTTCTAGGTTCCACTGGTTTGATGTGATGAAGAAATGAAAGCTAGAAGGGAAAAGGTTTTTTTTTCCCCTTCTCTTATGAAACCCTGCATGCTTGCCGTTCAAAAGGCATCTAAACAAGATATGGGGCAGGCCTTTCAGCTACCAGCTGCCTCTTATAGAGGTGATATGCAAAGGGCAAACCCAGTAGCTATTCCATACCCATCTATCACTACCCATCAATGTGCACAGGAGTCAAAGAATAACTGTTTGTAATATTAATATTTGACACTCTATGGTAAGCTATTTAAGTTTTAGAAACTTGCTTTATTGAATAAGAGATCTGTGCAATGAGAATGACCCAAGTTTTAAAAGTGCTCCCTCTAATAAGAGTGAATCATAGCAGTTAACATCCCTGCTGGGACTGGACAGTGCAAAACCTGGAAAGCCTTCCTTGCCCACCAGAAACGCTTTCATTTCATTTCCACACTCTGGACAGCAAATAGACTATTAAATAATGAATCTGACCAGGACATTGTCTTTAGACTATTTGAATCCTTTTCATTTAGTGAACTCTCCTTATACACATACACACACCTTTAGCAAGAAAAGTCTCAACATATTCTTACATGAAAAATAAAGCTGTGTCTAGATTTTTCTTTTCTAAATCTTGGGGGAGCCCGGGGAGGGAGGAATACTAGCATCTCTATGGCAAAAGTCTCCATGCCTTCTATGACATGAAGAACGTACAGATCTCAGGATCACTCTCCTAGTAGCACAAGGTTAAATAGATCTTTTCCAGTCTTGTGCAAGCCTACGCGGCTGCTCCCAAGTTTTTGTAACCCAGAGCCTGGGAAGAGTTACCCACCCCCGAGAAAGCCCCGAAAGGTATAAAGGAAGGTATAAAGGAAGCCTGGGGCCCATCTCACAAACTCTCCACCCCACAGGTTTCTCGCCACCGAGAGCACCACACAAAAGGGTCTTGCTCCCGCCGCCCTCCTCCCTCACTGCGGCCGGCGTCTACTCACGACTCACTCACTCACTCACCAGGACCGTGGTGCAGATGGACCTCAGCTCCGACTCCACTTTCTCCCGATAGTCCTTGATCAGCTGCAACTTCTTGTCGGAGGTGTCGGTCTTCTGCTCAATGCTCGAGATGACTCTCCAGGCGGACCTGCGGCCCCCGACCACGTTCTTGTAGGCCACCGACAGCAGGTTGCGCTCCTCGTTGGACAGCTCGGCGCCCTGCTCCGTCACGGCTTTCATGCAGGTGGCCATGTCGTCGTAGCGCTCGGCCTGCTCGGCCAGCTTGGCCTTCTGGATCAGCTCGGTCTTCTCCATGGCGAGCGAGGGCGAGCGCCGAGCCGGATCCGGAGTCCTCCTGAGAACCGCGAGGGGCGGGGCGGGGCGGCGCCGGCGAGGACAAAAAGGAGCGAGGGGAGAGCACGTCAGACAATGCAGCCGGACGCCCGCTTTGTCTCGGCGCACGAGGCCGAGCGTCCTCCGGCCTCTCGCGGGGCCGCCGCCTTCCGCCCGCGCCCTCCAGCCAGCCCGCCGCGCCTCCCCAAGGCCGGAGCGCGGCCCCGCCCGGCCCAAGATGGAAGCGGCCGTTGGAGCCGCACCTTCCCGTCCCAGCCCGACCCTCTGGCGCGCGGTAGCCTAGCAGTCCCGAGGACAGTGCTCCGCCAACCCCGGACCCGGTCCCTCGTGGCGGCGGCTGCAGTGGCAGTCCCAGAGCAGTGCCCGCACTCACCTTCTAGTCTCCGCGGCCGCGACGAGAGTCCCACCACTTTGATCTGCTTTGGGCTTTAGCCGAGGACCCTCCCGTCTCAGCCTAGCGCGGAGAAGATGAGCTCGCCACTGACCAATAGGACGCTGCACCTCCCCGGGGAGTCCCACCTCCAGCCTCTCCGCTGGCCAATGAGGAGCGAGCGCGCGGAAGGGGGCCCAGGGGGCGGGGCGGGAAGCGAAGCGAAGGCTCGGAGGGTGGGTCGGCTCGGGTAGGTTCGGTTGGCCCGCAGGCTGCGGCTTCGGCCACGGGGTTTCCTCCAATTAGATCCAGGGTGAATGGACGTCACTGTTGCCATGGCGATGCTTTTACCAACTCCCCTCATCCTCCCCGCCTACCCGGCACTCCTGGGTGCGGCACGGGACAGAGGTGCGTTCGACCGACCGACCGCGTGTCCTGCTGCAGCGGCCACTGCAGATGGGCGTTGCAGCTCTCGAGCTAATGAGGCTGCAGCCTGCTGGACTTAGCAGGGGTGAGATAATTGGCCGTTTTGTTGCACAAGCGCCTTCCTTTCTTCCACCTTCCTGTTCTTGACAAAGGTTTGCGTTCCCAAGACATTAAAATGCAACCCTTAAATTTTCCCCGTTTCGGCTGCAAATTAGAAATGTCCCAATCCCCATTAAAAAAGAATTTGTTCCCAGAGAAAGTGGCTTAATTCAAGTTTTCACACAGGCACCCGAAAGCCTGCAATTCCCTTATGGAAAGGTAGATTCAGGAGACCTGGGCAGGTCCGCGTGGCAGCGTCAGGTAAGCTTTTCTTTAAAACATGACATTAAGCACTGTTTGGACAAACACAGCTGTGACTACCCGCTCCCCGGAAGCATTTTTCTTCAACATTTCTTTCCCACTTTTTCACGTCTAAATACCCCCGCCCCCAACACCTTTGTACTCTGTAAAGCTTGTATACATGCTTTTGTTTGTGATGGTTTTGGGTTTTTTTTTCCCCTGATATTTTTGTGAAGATCCTTGTAAAGGAACTCTCGTGCTGCCTTTCTCGTGTTTTTCTCCGCACGACAAACACTCTTCTGAAATGAGAACACTTGCCCAGATGCTACGTATTCAGGGTCACAGCTCCCTTATCTCCTGGTCCTTCAACCGAAGTCCAGGTGAGGTGGCTGTCCTACCGGACTTAAAGAATGTAATTGCCACCTGGGCCCTGCTGAGATTCCAGTTCCTGTAGTTCCTCAAGGGTTCAAAGACCTTACGTGACTGCATAATGGATTCGAATGCTAAGTGGATCTAAGCGGACCTGGTTTGACAGCGAGCACAGACGGAAGGGAGGGAAAGGAAAGAAGCTCCCAGAAATTCAGATTCCCTCCTAGCTGCCCCTCCCTACCCAACTTGTAAAGGTTGCATTGTGCTTTGACCAGGAGAGGCCTGGTTGGAAAGTGACTCCGTCTTAATACAGAAATGCCTTGCTATGCTCGAGTGCAGCAGCAGCCAGCCCAATGTTATTTCTGGAATCTCCAAGGCCAGGCTGTAGACACACAAACGTTTATGGTCCTGTGGGTTGGGGTGGAGCTGGACACACAGAAATCCCAACGGAAAGAATTTACATGTGGAAGGTCAGATAAAATGCCTTCTGTATAACCAGTGAATTTCAAGATTCCCTAATTTAGAGCAACAAGCCCGGTGCATAGAGAGGAAACGCCCATGGAGGTGAAGGAGATGGAGGGAGACTTTTGAAGGGGAAGTGTCAAAGGGTTGTTTCTGAGAGGCCTATCCAAAGGGGGCATATACCAAGTATTTATCACAGACAAGCTCTTATGATCATGTGAAATAAAAAACATTGGCACATTATGAAATTGTAATATTTGAGGGTCTCTATAGAATCTGCCTGTGCCTGAAAGAAAAATCTCTGCACTTCAAATCCCAGAACACGGAAAAGCTGACAGAGTAGTTTTATTTATTTATTATTTTATTAATTTTATTTATTATTTATTCGAGGGTCAAATGGATTTAAATCCTGCAAGGATTAACTCATTCAATATACTTAATGCCACTAGAAAGGAAAGAAATGCTGTTGTAAACACCATCTCCAGTTCTTTTTGTTTGTTTTGTTTTTGTTTTTGTTTTTCAAGACAGGGTTTCTCTGTCTAGCCCTGGCTGTCCTGGAACTCACTCTGTAGACCAGGCTGGCCTTGAACTCAGAAATCCTCCTACCTCTGCCTCCCAAGTGCTAGGATTACAGGAATGCACCACCACTGCCCAGCCCCTCAGCAGCAAAAATGACATATGGACACCTATGTCCTTGAATCTTTGCTGTGGCTGTTGCCCTCAGCATCTAGGGCTCTGATAGGGGTTGTAAGGATTCTAAGGCTCCAACTAGTCTGTCTACTTTGGCAGTTCATCCTAGGACAATACTAAGATGTATTTAGCAACACGCCAAATACATCATGTGCCAGGTAGGATTCTTAGGAAACAGACAGCAAAGAAAGTACTTTGTAGTTATGTTTCTTGACTCCCCCACGAAGAAGTTGCTGGAACAGAGCAAGACACATTCATTTTGCAGCCAGATGATCCTCAATCTCAGGCCTTGAAGTTTATGATTTGACCTTGGGCATTTTGTTCCTCTTTGGATCTCAGTTCCTAGACCTATAACCTGTAAAAGCAGTTCCTAATTAATTCAAGAAGAGTTAAGTCAGCTATCACATGAAAAGAAGAGGGCCATCTCACGAGTATCCAGTAAGTAGTATTAGTTTTGCCCAGTTTCTTCCTTCCTTCTGCTTGGAGCTGGGGAAGGTGTCCTGCTTCAGGGAACTTTGGAGCCTTGTGAAATGTTAATGAAAACCTATCTCTTGAATCTTTGTTGTAATCAGCACAGGTAAAGACTGCAGGATGGCTTCCTTTAGTGCCAAAAGTGATTCTGGGTGTTCCCATAAAGATTTTTTTAAAAATGAGATTGACATTCCATTTTTTAATTTAATCTTTTTAGAGACAGGGTCTCTCTATATAGCCCTCTCTCTGTGGGTGCCACAGTTGGCCTCAAATTCAAGAGATCTGGGATTAAAGGGGTGGACCACCACCTCCCAGAGAGAATAACATTTTTATTGGTAGATTTCAAGTAGATTGCCCTTATTGTGAGTCACATACATTCAGTTGAGATCCAGGAGAGAGCCTCCTTTGAGCAAGAGAGCACATCAGCAGTCTGTGTTTGTCTTCTGCATCAGAGGCTCCTCTGAAACCTTTGGATGGGAAGTGGAACATTGGCTTTTGTGGGGTTCAGCTTGTCGGCCTACCTGCATAGTAAATCCTTTATGTATCATCAGTCTGTCCTATTTTTATGTTGTAATAGGTAATATTAACTTGTCAACTTGACAAGCTGAGTTCATGGAAGAGACAAGTATGTGGACCTGTGTGTAAGGAGTCATCTAGATTACGTTGACTGATGAGAAGACCCATCCTAATGTGGGTGGCATCATTTCGTGGGCTTAGGTCCTGGACTGCATGAACAGAAACTGAGCTGAAGGCTTGCTGTTCCTCTGTTTCCTGACTATAGTGTAACATGGCCTTAAGCTCTTACCTCCATACCCTCAAACTGAGAGCTGAAGCAAACCCTTCCTTCCTTCCTTCCTTCAGTTCCTTAGGCCAATTACTTTACCACAGCTTGAGAAAAGTAACGGATACATGTATAGTCTATATAATTTCACTAAGCCAGGCGGTGGTGGCACACGCCTGTGATCCCAGCACTTGGGAGGCAGAGGCAGGTGGATTTCTGAGTTCAAGGCCAGCCTGGTCTACAGAGTGAGTTCCAGGACAGCCAAGGCTACACAGAGAAACCCTGTCTCGAAAAAAACCAAAAAATAAAAAACAAAAAAAAAAACAAAACAAAACAAATTTTTTTTTTCACTGGGAGCCCCCACGAACACATCTAGTAATTTTACACTCAGCAAATGAACTTTCCATAGCTTGTCTTAGATGCCTGTCTTACCTCTCTCCATTACCAGATCCCAGGCTTTCTGAAGCAGAAGTGAGGGGCTTGGGGGTGGGGAGTGGTGTTTGTTTTTCTGTCTTATCTCTCCAGTGCCCTCTAAACACCCTGCAGTCTGAGTGGTTCTGCTGAAGCTCAGACCAGTTAAATCACCTACCCAGCTGGTAAGCCTTAGAGTTTAGGTTCAGCCACAGGACAGTCTGACTTCTACAACAGCCAGGACTCTATGATTGCAGTGGGGGGGGGGGGGGGGGGAGAAGCCACTACTGTGGGCTAGCGTGAGAACAGTGTTTAGTTATGTGAGACTGGTGGGTGGCTAAGTGTATATGTACTAGTGAGTTGGCTGCTGCTTTTATTTTCAGATGGAAGCTCTGTTTCACTCTCAATGTATCTAGAGCAAGCGAGGCACCTTCTTATTCTCTTCGGTGGTTTCTGTATTTCTTTCCCCAATTCCAACCTCCAGACTGTGCTATTCTAGTGGGCAAAATCAGATCTCACGCCCTCATGCCTGGTGCCTTCCCTCCCAACCTCCCCCCCCCCCCCCCACACACACAAAAGGCGTTTAGTGAAGGCTTGTTTTGTTTTGCCAGTGATTTCAGACCATCAAGCAGATGCATGCCCAGTCACATTGACGGTTAGTGTCATGTGCTCAATGTATCCCCAACCACATAGAAAGGCACTGAGCTACTTACTGCACAGAGAAACAGAAAGAAGAGCTGTGTTGAGCCATTGTGCTGACTCTGAGAGCTTACCAAGATCCTTGAAGCCAACACAGAAGGTCCTGGATCCCTCAGGAAACATGACAAAGATGAGTTAATTAATGTATGCCCTAGTAGTAGATTGTCCAAGCCTTAACTCTATTTCTCATCGATCTGTTAAAAAAACTTCTTAAGAAAGACTAAGCTATTCTGTGCCTACAAGGATTAGAAGAGAGTAAGAGATAGGATACTTGGAGCTCAGAAAAATCTAGAGGAAGCATCCACAGAGCTCTGTGAGGCCCTGCTGCACAGGATTATCTAGAGCCTAACAGCCATCATCTTCAAAAGTTCAATTTGTCCACATGCAAAAAATCATTCTAGCTAGGCTAGTTGGAAATTAACATTCCCTAATAGGAAGAAGGAGGGTCAGAGGGTGGAAGGACCCTCATGAGTACCCAGCTGCCCCACACCCTTTATCGTAGGCAAGTCTGATCTAATTGCATGTGATTCTGGAGAGGATAGGCATAGAGCAGGGAAGACTAGGTTTTGTGGTCTATAAGCCACCTATACAGCTTTAGGAACCCCTCATCCCTGTTGGAAAAAACTCTCTAGTGTGGCCTTTTGGGGGAGAACATCCACACTCCTGTAAGTAACCACTCATCTGTACTCTGTAAGTAAGCCCCAAACTCTGATTTCCCAAATGTTGATGAAATCCTACCTCAGTTTGTCACTGGAACCTTATAAGAAAGGGAAGACATGGTTCACATCTCCTGTGGGGAAGGACTTTTAGCAGTGGGCCCTCACTTGCTTTTTGAGACCACGACCATCCGGAGGTCTAAGTATCAACTTCTGTTTACCACCAGGTGATTCTGAATGGAACTCAGGTTTATTTCACAGGATGCCCTGGGATATAGGTACTTCTGTCAAAGCAATCATCTGATAAAATAGAGATAGCAAACTTACAAAGAGCTAGTGAGAAAAACCGAAGACATCAGGGTACATGGGCCATATATATCAGGGCCTAGATGCACAACAATGAATCTTAATAATTATATAAAAAGGGCTGGAGAGATGGCTTAGCAGTTAAGAACACTGACTGCTCTTCCAAAGGTCCTGAGTTCAAATCCCAACAACCACATGGTGGCTCACAGCCATCAGTATTGAGATCTGATGCCCTCTTCTAGTGTGTTTGAAGACAGCTACACTGTACTTATTTATAATAAATAAATCTTTAAACAAATAATCATACCAAAAATGTTCAAATGTTCATCATGTTTTAAACCTTGTCATATCAGGCATATAATATATATATATATATATATATATATATATATATATATATATATATATGCATGTGTGTGTGTGTGTGTGTGTGTGTGTGTATGAATGGTACCTTCAGAGGTCAAAAGAAGTTATTAGAGCCTGAATTACAGATGGTTGTGAATCACCATATGGAATCCAATGAGAGTAGTCAGTGCTCTTAACTTCTGATCCACATCTCTGGATATACATACATACATACATACATACATATTTCTTTAAAGATGGAGTCTTCTGAAACCTAAGCTTTAACACACTATGCAACCAAAGATGATCGTGAGCTTAGGATCCTCTTCCTTCCTTCTCTGAGTGCCCCACAAGCCTAATTCCTGCACCACAGTCCCAGGGCTTCCCGCAAGCTCCAGGCCCTCTGTCACCCGGCTGTATAGTCCCAGCTCTACTGTATAGTCTTTAAATTTTAAAATTTTAACTGAGCTCTGTACCCATTCTTTTTAAACTCTTCTGCCAAAACTGGAAGTGGAGATCAGAGACTCCCATAGTTTCTTGCCTTTTCCTTATTTGAGACCCCCCCACCCCCAAGGCATGAAGAAAGGCACGATTGTATCCAACTCCAAGTCATCTTTTTCTTGTTCTTGGCAGGTTTACCGTTTTGTTTTTTTGTTTGTTTGTTTTTGTTTTTTTTTTGTTTTGTTTGATTTGGTGTTCTTTTCTCCCTCGCTAGGAGTAAAGCCTCCTCACTGCCTCAGTTTTCTAGCTAATGATTGAATGGTGTAAGGAGAGAGTATGGACAGAGCGAGCAGTAGGAGATGTGCACTTTAATGCTCAGAGTACCAGGGCTTTAAAGTTTTTGCATACAAAGCAACAAACCTTTAACATTCACCCAAATTATGACTCATCTCCAGACAATTCGGGAGCGCTGCATGGATGAGTGAACGCTAACAGAACAATGCACACAGGAGCTGATTGTGTGCACCTCACAATAAGCTCCGTGGGAGTTGAGAGAAGGGAGAGACCAGTGTGGGTAGGAACGGGGGCAGAGGCTTCAGGCTTCAGGCTTCAAGGGGTTGCTGAGTGAAAGGGACCATGATAGGAAGCCATGAGAGATGTAGAAGCAAGGGTCGATACCTTTACACTTCCCACCCTGGTAGAACAATCCTTGGGGAGGCCTCATGCTAGATTTGGATGAGGCCAACCCCCCACCCCCAATAGCTGTATTAGTTACTTTCATTGTTACAACAAAATACTTCACAAAAGTCTACAGCTCAAGGATGCAGGCTGTCAGGGCTGGAGAGATGACTCAGTGAGATGGCTCAGTGGTTCAGAGCACTCTGCTTTTCCACAGATCCTGAGTTCAAATCCCAGCAACCACGTGGTGGCTGTATTGCCTGGTTTTGTGTGTCAACTTGACACAGGCTGGAGTTATCACAGAGAAAGGAGCTTTAGTTGGGGAAGTGCCTCCATGAGATCCAGCTGTGGGGCATTTTCTCAATTAGTGATCAAGGGGGGAGGGCCCCTTGTGGGTGGTGCCATCCCTGGGCTGGTGCTCTTGGGTTCTGTAAGAGAGCAGGCTGAGCAAGCCAGGGGAAGCAAGCCAGTAAAAAACATCCCTCCATGGCCTCTGCATCAGCTCCTGCTTCCTAACCTGCTTGAGTTCCAGTCCTGACTTCCTTTTGTGATAAACAGCATTGCAGAAGTGTAAGCTGAATAAACCCTTTCCTCCCCAACTTGCTTCCTGGTCATGATGTTTGTGTAGGAATAG
The DNA here is from genome assembly GCF_947179515.1 of Apodemus sylvaticus. Classification (NCBI taxonomy): domain Eukaryota; kingdom Metazoa; phylum Chordata; class Mammalia; order Rodentia; family Muridae; genus Apodemus; species Apodemus sylvaticus. Next base: position 99,909,900 of record NC_067477.1, on the reverse strand, counting down.
AAACCCTAAGACAGTGGCTCACAACCATCCATAATGAGATCTGATGCCCTCTTCCAGGCTGTCCAAAGACAGCTACAGTATACTTACATATAATAAATAAATAAATCTAAAAAAAAAAAAGAATGCAGGCTACCATGGCAGGGAAATCATGGAGGAGGATGCGTGGGGTAGCTGGTCACAGTGGATCTGGAAGCAGGAAGACATGAACAGTGGTGTTCAGCTGTAGTTTTTATTAAACCCAGGACCTCAGAGCATGGAATAGTGCCACCTACAATTAGAATGGCCTTCCTACCTCAATTAACCCAATGTAGAAACTCCCTTACAGACATACCCAGAGTCTGTTTCTTGTCAAGCTCAACCAATGTTAACCACACAGTGGTTTGGACAAAATGTGGGAGCGCAGGTCCACTCAGACCATGTCCTAGCCAGAGGGGTGGCATTCCCTATGCCTTTGTTGTTCTGCCACAACAGCATAGCCACCAAGAACAGGGAGATGTTAGCACACACAGGTTGTGCTGGAGAAACTGTGTATGTTCTCAGCGCACGCAGTCCCCGAAAAGGCTCACCTCGTAACCAACGTGAGACCTTCCCATTTCTTTGCCGTGTTAATTCAGTCACCATGACTCAGTTGTAGCTCAGCATGTTGGGTGGACCTGCATGTTGGTTGGAAGTAAGATGGCCTGGGTTCAAAGTAGGACTCCATCACTCTGTTGTTATAGCACAGTACCTGACCACTGGCTGCCTCTGTTTCCCTATTAGTAATTTCTGAAGCAGTATAGACATGTCCTTACCTTGGTTCCTTTCCTGTCTTGGCTCTTGGTTCTCCCCAGTGCCTGGGCTTCACCCTCTTTGGGCTTTGTTCCTGCTGTCCCCTCTCTTCTGACATTTCCACTTATCTGGCTATCTGCTCATTTCTCAATTCTATCTGAGATGGCACTCCTCTGAGCCATCTTCAACCCTCCCAGATATCAGAGCTCAGCCTGTCCGGTGATTCTCGAGGAAGAAGTCACTTTGGGTCAGCTCTGGGCTGCTTGCCCCCAGGCTGAAGGTACCTTAAAGGCAAGGCCCCTAGTCATGTGATTTGCCTACATAGCATCAGTGCTAGTTGAACACTCAGTGAATGCACCGGGTGCTAAGAAAGGCATGGTGAAAGGGGTGAATTAACAAAGGCAGGCAGGAGGAGCCCAGGGCACCGGGTGAGCTGAGCTACTGCTCAGGATGGCTTCAGGATTTGGACTACGTCCAGCCACAGCTGGAGACACCCGTGACTCGAACTGGGTGGGGGTGGGGTGAGTGGTGGAAGATCCAGGCAGCCCCTCCCAGCCTTCTTCTCCCAGTCACGTCCAGCTCAATACCCAAATTCCCAACGGCCACTGGAGGTCTGACAACCAAGATTCCTAATTTAGCTGAGCAATTTCTCTGCTGGGTTTCCTTAAGTCAGGATACTGAGACTTTCATTCACCAAAATATGATACTCAGGAGCTTAAGCCATCAAAAGCTACCCCTGGAAGAAAGATGTCTCCACCCTGCTCGGTTGTTAATACACCATGAACTGCTCGCTCTTTGCCTGGGGTAAGCGATTGATGCAATCGATATTAACGAGTAAATGATTGCCAGCCATTCTCCCCGCTCCTAATCAGTCACCAGACTGAGGAAACAGCCTCCCTCTAAAAGATACTACAGCGGGTGAGTTGCTGGAATGTATTCAGATGGAATCCGGTGGCAGCGGCTGCTACAGTTGTTGTGCAAACTTCCGGAAAGGGGGGGAGGGGTAGCAGCCTATCCCTTCTGGAGCCAACAGATTTAAAAGGTGAGCCTGACTGAGAGCAATTTACACACACACACACACACACACACACACACGGGGGGGGGGGTGTCAGTGTAACAAGAACTTAGTAACCATGTAACCATGTTTGGGTCTTCAACACAGAAGTTGTAGCTGTGGCTCATGCAGTTCAAGGCTCATTTTAAAGCTTTGTCTGAAAGTGATAAGGTAAAGTCAGGGCCCTGACAGTAAATCTCAGAGGTTTAGTTGTTCCCTGACAGTGTCATCACTAAGGGGGTCCTCAGACATCCATGAAAAATTAAGGGAAATTTAAGTTTCCTAGCTGGACTTTTACCTAATAAGTACTCAGAAAGTCAGGCAGTGGTGGCGCACGCCTTTAATCCCAGCATTTGGGAGCCGGATTTCTGAGTTCGCTGTCAGCCTGGTCTACAGAGTGAGTTCCAGGACACCCAGGACTATACAGAGTAAACCCTGACTCGAAAAACAAAACAAAACAAAACAAAAAGTGCTCAGAGAATACACGTTTTGTCCTAAATAGTTTTTTGCCAACTTGATACAAGCTAAAGTCATCTGAGAGGAGGGAGCCTCAACTGAGAAAATGCCACCACATTGTCCAACTGTAGGGCATTTTTTTAATTAATGATTGTTGCAGAAGGGCCCTGCCCGTTGTGGGTGTGGCCATCCCTGAGCTGGTGGTCTTGGGTTCTATAAGAAAGCAGACTGAGCAGGCCAGAGGAGTAAGCCAGCAAGCAGCACCGCTCCGTGGCCTCTGCATCAGTTCCTGCCTCCAGCTTCCTGCCTTGTTTGAGTTCCTGACCTTGCTTCCTTCCTTCAGTAATAGTCTATGGTGTAGATGTGTAAGCCCAATAAACCCTTTGCTCCCCTAGTTTCTTTGGTCATGGTTTTTCATCACAGCAATAGTAACTCTGACTGAGACATGTTTCCTTCCCCCTTTCTGCATAGGGACCCAGCATAGTCTATTTTAGTTACTGAATTCCAAAAGTTGAGTGTCTTAGTGGTAAAGTGTTTGCCTAACACATTCGAGACTCTGGGTGTGATTTCCCAGCACTGAAAAACAAAAAAACAAAACAAAAAATTGGATCCCATTGCCTGCGGTGGCACCATCCTTATTGAAATCCATGGTCCCAGTGCTGCCCAATGCTGTCCAATGCTGCCCCTAAAAGACTTTCTCCATAATCCCTGCTCTTTAGATGCCTCTCTCCAGGTACTAAACATGAATGTGACCATGCCTGAGTCACAAGCCAGGCAACACCATCCACTAAGATGTAAGGAGAATTCCTACACAGAAGGAAGGTTTCAGAGGCTGGGTAACCTCCAAATAGCTCACAACTTCTACCGTTATATTTGGCCTGAATGGCAGAAAAAGCAAAAGCTTCAGGGAGCCTGGGAGAGGCTCAACTTGGGTTCATCGTCTTCTCTCTAGAAAAAATTAGGGGAAACATGACTGTTATCAAACTTCTCCCTGAGGCCTTTCCCCAGATCAATTCAACCTCTTCCAAGACCAACAAATACCTCCCTCTTGCTGAACGGACTGTTCTACCTCTGGATTATATCACGCTTCTTTGAGATGAATTATGTCATTTTGGTGAATCTTGTCAAGGTCTCCTATGAGAGGAACAAAAAAGTTTTTCATTAAAGAGTTAGCAAATATTTATTACTATATTCTGGGTCTTAAAGGAACAGAGGGGACAAAGGCATGCCTGTGTCTCAGAACAGAAGGTCCTGTCCAGTGCCAGCTGTGTGGAGGTAGGAAGGTTTGTAAGACACCCCCCCCCCAAACCCTTGGTCAGTGGTACTTACTTTGGGATGCCCCACCCCCACCCCCTCATGGAGTGAGACATTGAGAAGCAGATTGATGCAAGAGCAATTTTCCAGCACTTTGGGATCGACCTTCAATTAGTTCCTCAAGGCGAGTGACAAGAAGGCAACCTCGAATGGCTATTACAAGCAGGTTTTATACTTTTCAGGGGCACAGGTTACAGTTCAAACTTATTGGCTAAGCATATTGACCTTTAAATGTATCGACTAGCAAGCATGACATGCATTTGAACTCTACCTGGGACTTTCCAGAGAATCAGGTGACTATCAGTCAGTACATTCAGAGAACATTTTACTCGAGAATGCTCCTGTGGGTGGAGAATGGAACTTGGTCTTGCCTTGATCCCAGGTGGGAGGGGGAAACTGTAGGGAGGGTGTGGGACTGGAAAAGACCTTAGGTTCCCTCAAGTTTATAGAGGTATTTGAATGACAAACATAGTCTCAGGCATGTGAATATTTGGTACCCAGTTGGTCGCGCTCTTTCAGTAGGTTTAGGGGGTGTGGCCTTACTGGGGAAAGTACATCTTTGAGGGTGGGCTTTGAGAATTTAAAGATTCAAGCCAAAAAAAAAAAAAAGTAAAAAAACAAAACAAAACAAAAAAACAAACAAACCTGGGCTGTGGTGGTGCACGCCTTTAATCCCAGCATTTGGGAGGCAGAGGCAGGCGGATCTCTGAGTTTGAGGCCAGCCTGGTCTACAGACTGAGTTCCAGGATAGCCAGGGCTACACAGAGAAACCCTGTCTTGAAAAACCAAAAAAGGGCTGGAGAGAAGGCTCAGCGGTTAACAGCACTGACTGCTCTTCTGAAGGTCCTGAGTTCAAATCCCAGCAACCACATGGTAGCTCACAACCATCTGCAATGATATCTGACAACCTCTTCTGGAGTGTCTGAAGACAGCTACAGTGTTCTTACATAAAATAAATAAATAAATCTTAAAAAAAAGTAAATATTCAAGCCATTTCTAGTTTGTTCTTTCTGCTTTGTGCTTGCAATTCATGATGTGAGCTCTCACCTTCCTGTTCACTCTGCCTCTATGGACTCTAACCCTCTAGAACCTAAGCCCAGCTAAACTCTTCTTTAAGTTGCCTTGGTCTTGGTGTTTTATCACAGCAATAGAAAAGGAACTAACACAGGAGGTGAGTTGGTTTAAATTGACATGAATCTGTTCTTAGCCATTGGGAGGAAGAAGAGACGGTTCCAGAGAGGAGGAGTGGAGATGAGGAACTGTGAATGTGCGATATAACACCTGACTAGGTATCTTTTACAGGAAGGATTTGGGGGTGGGGGTGGCTTACAGTTCCAGATGGCTTAGGGTCATACAGATGAGGGCAGGTAGCCCGGCAGCATATAGCACACCTGGCAGCTGGGGCAGCAGCTGTGAATTCACAGGTGTCGAACCACAAAGGGGAAGCAGAGATAGTACCTGGGAACCAGTGTGTGGCTTTTAAAACCCAAAGACTGTTCTCTCTAACACATTTCCTCCAGCAACACCCTCTACACCTACCCAGATAGGGCCAACCTCTGGCCACCAAGTATTCAAACCTCCTCAGAGAGGAAGCATGGTGATCTGGGAACAGAGTAGTTAGAAGGCAGTGCGGGTGTGGTGTGCATGAAGCTGAGGATGAATTGCTGGTGAAAGTCTGAAGATCTTTGAACATTTTCCTGAGGAATGGATGCTTAGGTACCACCATGTAAATAACATACCTAACAAAATTAATCCTTGTAGCTATGGGAGATGTATGTATATGGATGTGTGAGTATGTGAGTGTGCCTTCAGAAGTCAGAGGTAAGCATCGGGTGTCACTTCCCACTATATATAGGATGGAGTCTCTTTTGATCCTGGAATTTACAGATTGGATAATCTGGTTTAGCTAGTGAGCTCTGGGGATTTGCACCCCTCCTCAGCCACAGCACTGGGGTTAGAGATGCATGCCACCGTGTCCCCTTTTTATGGGTGCAGGGTCCTTAAAGGTAAGCAGCAAACACTTTACTCACTGACCCACCTCCCCAGCCCCAACGGAACTATTTGAAAATGTATCAGTTCAGTGCTTTACCTGTGTCTAAGTTTCCCAAACAAAAAACTATGCACCCCTCCCCCCTCCCCACCACCTGGCAGCTGCCATCCACTTCCTGAGTTACAGGAAGCAAGAAAAGTTGATAAAACTTTCTTGAAGACCCTCTGGCTGTATCATAAAGGATGAGGTAAAGATCTTAGGGTAGGAAGCAGGCTCAGTGAGCTGCAGAGGAACAAGGAGGCGGTAGTGAGGCAGAGCAGATGGGAAGGGAAGGGGGCGAAGATATTTTAGAGTTGTTGGTTAGATATTGGAATTCAGAGACACCCACAGAATTAAAATGTCTATTTTCTAATTTCTATTCACTATTTTGACCCCCTGGCCAATTCTTGTAGGAGAAAGTGAGGAGATTATGATCTTATAAAATTGATTTTTACAGCTCACACTTATTTCAAAATGACAGGCCTTTGGTTGATGGCTTTCATCTTCAATATGTGAATATAAGTATATATTTATATAATAACATATTATATATTTCTTATATATTAACATATATATTTATATTTACTGTATAATATATAATATATGCTAAAATATAAGTATATGCAATATATAATATTTATTAAATTAAAAAATATATTGACCTTGAAAGGTAGACAAAACTATCCATTCCCAGGTGTTTCAAATCACATGTGCCACACCCCTTGTGGGGCTTCCCCACCCCTGCATACTCTGCCTCAGTCCTTTGCCAGCTTTCTCTCTTCTCTTCTCACTTGCTCTGGTCACGTGTAAGCCTGCCTGCCTTGCTTTAGCAGCTGGGCCTTCTCTACCATCACAATGCCAAATCCTACTGCGGGTGTTTTTGTGACCAAGCAGGAGGGATGGAATGAGCTCCCCGGAAGCTTCTGCTTTCCTTTACTCGTGCCAGTTTCTTTCCAGAACCCGTCACACCTCCCAGACTCCCCCCACCCTTCCTTTCTGTAGCAGGAAAGGCATCTCAGGATGCTCTAGAAACGTCATCATGCGGCCCTTCCTCATGGCTCACTCTTATTTGTGAGACTTCCATGCTTGTGCATGGAATCAAATGTGGTTCTTCTCCTGTTACTCTGTCTCATATCAGTTTAACTTGTAACTCAGCCAAAGAACCTAGAAGGACGGGGTGGGGGTTGTCTTCCCTTCCTCCTTTACAGATTTTGTTTTGTTTTGCTTTGTAGGCAAATCTATAGGCTTGGATATGCATCTAATGGACTAATGGATTAGAGAATCAGATACTTGTCGGAAGGGAAAAGCTTTAAAACGCTTTAAACTTTCCCACTGGCGTTAAGCACCGTGTTCTGTGAATGGACTCTGGCTGTGATGCTTGAGGCTCTATATATTACCTACCACTACTGGTTATTTCTCAGTTCCCAACAGCTTCCGCTGTCATCGAGGGGCGATGTGTTCACCAGGTGCCATGGAGGTCCTCCAGCTTAAGAGTAACCCCGTTTGTGCCTTTCTCAGCTCCTGATAGAGTGTTGGGTACATAATAGCTACCCAGGAACTACTAACTTCAGGAATATGTAACAAAAATAAAGTTATTTTCCTAAGACCATCAACCTCAACTTGGACACTTCTCGGTTTGTCTGACCCTTTGATATAAAGAAACGAGACACTGAGAGCAACTGCACAAGGATAGGCCCACCTGTGTTCACTGGTGTCTTCCTCAATTCCCGTGGCTGACTACTGACTGAGAGGAGGGTGGCCAACCGAATGGAGGGAAGGGAGCCTTGTCTCACATTGTCTGATGCAAAACTCTAGAACCAGACAGTGTGTGTAGGAAAATCCAAGCAGGAAAAAAAAAATGACAAGCTTCAGAGTTCTCTGATGGGAGTTTCACGATTGGCGGGAGTTTTAAGTACACGTGTGTTTGTCAGCAAGGAAGTAAGCTGCTGAATGGAATTGGCTCCCTTCAGCCCTGAGTCTTTTGTTTAGCTGGACTTGAACTCTCCTCACTGGAGTCCTCACTGCCTCGTTGCTAGAAGGTTCTTTCATGAGCATCCATTCCAGCCCTCTAGTAGCTGTGTTTCCATAAGGAGATAATTGAGGAATAACATTCAAGTCCCTTGAACGTTCCAGAACCTTCCCTAGAACCCCAGATACTCTGCATCTGGATCCGTAGCATAAGGGGATGGAGGAAGGGTGGAGGATCCAGCTCCGCTCCTGCTGAGATCCTGACTCTTGGGTGGTTAAACATGTTGACTGACACTGGGCATGTATGCATGTACAGGCGACTTATATGTACAACTGCCCTTGTGTATATACGGCTGTATATATGGAGGCCAGAAGAGGGTATCGTGTGTTTGGGGGGCATTCAGCTTAGTAGATAGATGACGGGGCCTGAACTCTGGTCTTTGTGGTTGTATAACAAGTATTATTAACTACTGAGCCATCTCTAGCCTCTGGGTTGTTTTGTTGTTGAGACAGGGGCTCAATATGTAGTAGCCCTTGCTGGCATAATGTTTGCTATATAGACTGTGCTAGTCTCAAACTCACAGCGACCTTCCTGCCTGCCTCTGCTTCTTTACTCCTCGGAGTGGAGCTCAAAGGTGTGCAGCACCAGGCTTGCCTGTTTGTTATTGTTTGTTTGTTTGTTGTTGTTGTTGTTCTTAGATACGGCCTCCCTTGTAGCTTAGACAGACCTTGAATTCCCTGTGTAGCCAAAGATGACCTTGAGTTCCTGATTCCCCCTGCTTCCACCTCCCAAAGGCTGGGAAGAGCTGGCATGTTCCACGTTCCTGGCTCTGCAGCGGTGAGTGAGGTGAGATGCTGCTGAAAGCTAATCTGTGTGGTGTGGCCTCAGGAGATCAAGAAACTCACACAATTACACACAAAGAAGCTCGAAATCCAGGCAGCTTCACCTGCGTAGTGCTGGAACCTTGTGGCAGACGTTAGAGAGCAATCAGAAAGGGGGAGGAAGCCGTTGCCTCAGGTTTAAACCCTTTCCATAGCTTTTTCTCTCTATGCAGGAGACTCAAAGGTCTTGTCCACATGTCTCTCTTTTCCTGCAGGGGGAAGGGAGTTGGGCTGGGGTCCTCCTGTCTTCGGCCCCTCCCCTGCCCTCTCCCTCTCTGAGCTATGCTTGTTTCTCTATGTATAACATCCTTCTTTCTTCATCACCACGAACTGACCTTTTAAACCCAAAGTCACCTCTTTATAACTCTTCCTTTACTTGGGCATGGCTGCCCATGCCTGTCATCCCAGTACTTGGGAGACTGGGGCCCCAGGATCGCTATGAATCTAGGACCAATCTGGACTACATAGTGATTTCAGTGTCAGCCTGGACTGGTTAGAGAGCTGAAAAGACAAATAGGGAACCAGAGAGCCCATAACAGGTTAGTGGCACGGCAGAGGTTGAACCCGAATCTGCAATCTTCCCTGTAGCTAGTCCTGCTCCAGTTCTTAAACTGTGTATGCAACACAAACCCACTGGGAGAAGCCATCTTTTGGTCAGCTAAAACTAAAGTGGGTCACAACACTTGGGGCAAAGAATTCAAACTCTCTGATGAAACTCAGAAAATTAGGGGTATCCGAGACGTACCATGCAGGTTTCTATTACACACAGGTAGAATTCTCAAAGCAAACAATTAGCCTGTAGAGCTCTGACCTTTCCCTGAAGTCGCTATCACAGAGTGAACTGTTTCAGGCCCCCCTCTGTTCTCTCTCAAAGTCACCCTTGGATGCCATTGATCCCATCAACATTCTTGGCAGGCTGCAGCTGGTCTAGACTGCAAAGACAGCAATATTGGTAGGTTAAAGACTCTGCTCAGTGGGGGGTTGGGAGGTGACTCTGTCTGGACATAAAGTGTTTCCAGGTAAAAATAACCAGTCAGGGCAGCACATATCTGTAACTGCAGTAGTGGAGGGGCAGGCAGGTGGATCCCAGGGGCTAGCTGGCCAGCCACTGTACTGAAAGAGGGTGGTGTCAATGAGAGACCCTCTGTCAAAAGAATAGGATGGAAATGAAGATACCCAACATCAAAAAGTCATCTGGTCTCCAAGTACAAACACACACACACACACACACTGCACCCTGGGCTTTCTTGCAATGTTCTGGGCCCTGTGACTAGATGCAGTTTGCACAGTCTAATGTAAGGGCAGAGCAGCTGAAGCTTGGGTAGGTGGCCTCCAGGTACCGTGTGGTACCAACATTGCAACATTGTGACTGCATCGTCTGGTTCCGTTCCTTTCCCATCACCTTAGGGTTCCATCTTTATAGTCAGGAACTGGAAATCTACAGGAGGCCTCTTACCTGCTGTTTGGGATGCTTGGAATGAGACCCAAACATGCACCCTGGTACCCAGTATGTGTGGTTCATGGGCTTTACCCAGGCTTGGGGTCAGACTGATAAGGCTCCCATCTCAACTCTTCCTGCTTCTTGTTATATGACCTTCAGAAGGTCATTTGCCTTCTCTGAGCCTTTGGGACTGTTTTTTGTTTGTTGCTTGTTTCTTAGAATATTGCTGTGTAGTTCAGGCTAGCCTTGAACTTCCTCTTGGGTACAGACTTTTTAGGTACCAGCCACTCTGTCTAGCTCTTGAGCCTTTTAGAAAACATTGTTGATTTGTGCTGATGGCTATAGTACCCACCTTCCTCCCCACCCCTACCCCAAGGAAACACAAATGCTAGATTCCCAGAGTGCCTTGGAGGACAGGTGTTGGCTATCCTTGCTGTCTTAGGGTTTCACCGCTGTGAACAGACACCATGACCAAGGCAAGTCTTACAAAGTACAATTCATTGGGGCTGGCTTCCAGGTTAAGAGGTTCAGTCCATTATCATCAAGGTGGGAGCATGGCAGCGTCCAGTTAGACATGGAGCAGGAGGAGCTGAGAGTTCTACATCTTCATCTGAAGGCTGCTGGCAGAATACTCACTTCCAGGCAGCTAGGATGAGGGTCTTAAAGCCCACACTCACAGTGACACACCTACTCCAACAAGGCCACACCTTTTAATAGTGCCATTCCCTGGGATGAACATATACAAACCATCCACACTCAAGGGAGACCAGCAGGGCAAACACTGCGTGGGATGGAGAGCAGAGTTCAGTGAGAGTGGGACTGAGCCAAGGGCAGCTGTAGCCCTGACCCTGTCATGAACTTCACCCATGGCCCTGGGTGAACTCAGCAGCCACTCCTTCCACACCTAAATGGAAGGCAGACTCACCTCCCAGGGCTCCTGCCAAGAGAAAGTGAGCTAACACCTTTGAGGTGTCTATTGTCCTGGAGCTTGGCAAACACAGGGTAAATATTAGTAACAGCTTGGCAGGGCCCAGGAGAGCTTTGTGCTTTCACATCCTCCTCAGGTCTGAACATCAAGAAAAGGCTTGCTGTGTGTCCTATCGCTGTCTGTCTCCCCGACACCAGGTACCTGCTTTTCCAGGTACTCAAGTGTTCTGGGCTTGGAAAGTGGGACCGGGCCAGGGATCCTTCTGCTGTATTCTGAGTTAAAGTTACTTTGGGAATCGTGTGATCCCCACGATCTCAGGTGCTCTGAGCAGGAAGTGGGAGTAGAGCCCATTCGGATCTCTGGTTTTCATAATTTTTGATGAAGTAAAGGTTTACCCAGAAGATGCCTTGGCAGAACTGAGCTGAGTGAAAAAGCCTGCAGCTGCCCATCCTCTGAGCCTTAGCAATCTCAGAGACCTATAGCAACACCTACCAGAAATCTGTATCCCATCCCAGTAGCCAGTTGGAGGCAGACCCTGAACAAAAGACAATTTTGTTTGTCTTTTCGAGACAGGGTTTCTTTGTCTCACTCTATAGACCAGGCTGGCCTTGAACTCAGAAATCCATCTGCCTCTGCCTTCCAAGTGCTGGGATTAAAGGTGCGCGCCACCACTGCCTGGCTTCTCTTTCACCATGAAGTAATTTATGTCTTAGCTGTCTGTTTGCCTTTTAAGACACACAAACACATACAAATACACAGAGAGGAAGATTGGCAGATGGGATATGTATATAAGCATCTCCCTCTGAAAGAGGCTGCCTCCTGGTCAGCTGCTCACCTGACTGCATCCCAGGAGGATATGGCCCTTCCTGAGCCTCTGAGCTAGACTTTCATCGCCCCCTGGTCCACTGAGGAGGGACCTGAAGTCTGAAATCAAACAGGAGCACAGTGAAGAGAAGCAAGTCAGAAAAGATTTAGAATCATGGTTCCAATCCTGCAATGGCTCCAACAGTTTCCCTCTGGGAGTATGTAAGGGTCAAGGGTGTGGTATGGTGCCTCAGAAGTCCACAGCTGAGTCTCCTTCAGGGATGAGTGAAGTTGAGAGAACTCAGCAGACCCCAACAGAGCTTACAGAAACAGCCGCTCTCCAGTTGCCAGACTTGGCAGATGTGGTCCTACAAAGATGAGACTCAGCTCCACCCTCAACAGCCTCTTATGCAGCTGCAGCTGTAAGAATGAGGCTGTTGGGAGTATGCAAACAGGAGATTTGCCCAAGATGGTGAAAACAGTTTGTGGAATTAGCTGTAAGGTGCATTGAAATTTGTCCTGTGGGATACATGGCATCATCTAGATGCCAGGCCCAGGAGAGGACTGCAAGGAGCCCCTTCCCCTCTGGGAGCTTTCCTCTTTTAGGGTGAAGTGAGGGGCTGAGAGACAAGGATGGAGCTCCCCTAGACGGGGACCTGTTTATATTTTCCCCCTCTTACTCTAGGGCTCAGCACATAGTAGGTACTTAGTGAACTTAGCTGATGGTACATAGTAGGTACTCAGGGAATTGGTTCCCTTTGCAGAAGAGGTGCACAAGATAGGAGATGTTGGGGACGGTCTGTCTTCACAACGTTATAGTACAGAACAATAGCAAGGTACAGAGTGGGACTCAACCCTCCTCCACCCGGCCATCTCTATGGTGACCATTACCAGCAGCAGTCAAGGTCAAACATGGTCAACCAAACAGCAATACTTTAGGGACCAGCATAGCTATGTTTTAGGTGAAAACCACTGTGTGGAGATCTTTTTTTTTTTTTTTAATTTCAGATCCACTTTTGTTATGGCACAAACATGATTTAAAAAAAAAATCACCTTGACTACATTCTTAAGAAAGACAAATCTTGTTGCCAAGAACTCATTTTTCATTTCTCCCCAGTCTTCATCTCTGTGCCTAGCGATTTAACTCAGCAGTGATTAGTGTGAAAGTGTAATTTTGTATTCTTTTTGCAATGCCTCTCCCCCACACCCCTTTTTCTCTTTTAAATTAAAGCATTTGTTCTTTCATATAGATGTGGTGCTCGGGGCCAATCTTTGTTGGCACATCAGTTTTCCGCTTAGCAGCTTAGCAGTGAAAAGACAATGGGAGATGTTTTCATGGCTTCTATCAGGTGTCTGAGAAAGGCTTTGTGTTCTGGAGCTCTACAGACTGAGGAGTTAGCACAAGAACAGAACAGAATAGACTTTTCACACAGATTATTTGTATTGTTATCTAAACGAGGCATTTCATTTGTATGGGTGGAAAACTCCCGGAGAAATCAAGTGCGCCCAAGTGTTGTCAGTGTTAACAGCTGGAGTGAGCGACCAATACTTGAATTTGGAGACTGTCATTGCTATCCATGTGACCTTTGGCTGCTTAGCCAATTCTCTGTTCCTCAGTTTCCATTTCCTGCGGAATGTACGGGAACATATGAGATAGTCTTTCTGTGGTTTCCTTTAACTAACATAATGTTCTCAGCGCGATATATTATTTGAAGATTTTTTTTCTGGGTACAATTGTTTTGCCTGCTTGGAAGTATGGGTACCATGTACATGCTTAGTGGCCCCAGAGGTCAGAGGAGGATGTCGGACACCCTGGAAGTAGTTATGTATGGTTTAAGAGCTACCATGTAGGTTTTGGGAATCAAATATGGGTGCTCTACGATAATATGTCCTCATCTAAATCAACTAATTTTTATACCAATGAAGACATGGAAGGCATAAACTGAGATAAAAACCTCTAGCTCAGTGGGGTAACTTTATTTTCTTAACTATATACAAAATACCTATTTACAAGCCTGATTCTACCAGTAACCTGCTAGCTCTTTAGAAATCTCTGTGTCATACTTCTTTCTCCTGAGCTCTTCCAAACCCGAGGGCTCCTTAGACCTTTCCTTACAGAAAAGTTTTGCCTGTCTCCTGCTTCTCTGTTCCTCAAGCCTGAAGAGAGAATCCCTGTCTTACCCAGAACTCCTTCCTTAAAGGCTCTTCCAAGCCAAAAGAGGAAAACCTCTCAAAGGTCCCGTTGCTCATCAAAGAAGCTTCTAACTCCTTCCATACATGCCCCTTTTTTAAAAAAAGATGTATTTATTTATTATTGTATGTATTTACTACTTACTTATTATGTAAGTAAGTACACTGTAGCTGTCTTCTGACTCCACAAGAAGGTGTCAGATCTCATTATGGATGGTTGTGAGCCGCCATATAGTTGCTGGGATTTGAACTCAGGACCTTCAGAAGAGCAGTCAGTGCTCTTAACCACTGAGCCATCTCTCCAGTCCCCTTCCATACACCCTTGACAGACTGAATTCCGCCACCATCATGGGGTGGGGACTTCAAGCCAAGTCAGTAGGGGCTGGACCATTTCACCTTTAGGATGAGATAGCTCAAGGTCATCCAGCCGACTTTGCTTTGGCCCCCAGAGCAAAGACCACCAGACCTTTCTTCAAGCAACTTCCCTTAAACTAGGCGGGAACTTGCCATTCTTCAGCATTCTTATCTGTGGAGGCTTTCAGAGGCACACCCACATTGTCTGTAGCCCTGGCTGTCCGGGAACTCTCTCTGTAGACCAGGCTGGCCTTGAACTCAGAAATTCGCCTGCCTCTGCCTCCCAAATGCTGGGATTAAAGGCGTGTACCACCGCTGCTTCTTCTGGACACTCCTAACTACTTCTGCCATCTATTTAAGTGTTTATATTTTGCTAACAATTAGGTTTTCTATGTACAATTATCAAATATTCTGAAACACTCTACCAAAGCAATCAATGCTCTAAACCACTGAGCCATCTCTCCAGACCCCTTCATGGTGTCAAGATTATCTTTGGGTGAGCCTCTTTGGTCTTTAATTTGTGCATTTGCCAAAATTGGTGGCAGTGGTGGGCAGTCTGTGTATTGGCCACCCCTCCCTCACCCCTAGATGTATCTACTATGTGGAGTGGCACTGGAAAGTTGAAGTCTCCACTGGGCCCAACTCTGCACTGCTCTCTCTGCCCAGAAGTCAGTCCATGGAAACCAGAAGTGCTGAAGGCATTTCTGAGATCTAGACTTGCCCAGCCCAGCCCAGCCCAGCTCAGCCCAGTCCAACCCTGCCAAGCCCAGCCTCCGGAGAATCTTAGTTAAGGTTTATATTGCTGTGAAGAGACTACAGTAAGTCTTTTTGTTATTGTTTGTTTTGTTCTGTTTTGCAAGACAGGGTTTTCTGTTTGTAGAACTAGCTATCCTGGAGTTTACTCTGTAGACCAGGCTGGACTCAGACATACTCTTGCCTCTGCTTCTCTCTCTCTCTTTTCCTTTGTTTTTTTTTTTTTTTTCCAAGACAGGGTTTCTCTGTGTAGCCTTGGCTGTCCTGGAACTCTATAAACTAGGCTGGCCTCGAACTCAGAAATCTGCCTGCTTCTGCCTCCCAAGTGCTAGGATTAAAGGTGTGCACCACCACTGCCCGGCTTGCCTCTGCTTCTCAAATGCTAAGATTAAAGATGAGTGTCACTAAGGCCCAGGGACCATGGCAACTCTAATGAAGGAAAGCATTTAATCAGGGCTGGCTTATAGTTTCAGAGGTTCAGTCCATTATCGTCATGGCAGGAAGCATGGCGGCATGCAGGCAGACATGGTGCTGAAGAAGGAGCTGACAGCTCTGTCTGGTTCAGCTGTCTAGTGAATGTCTCACTGGACCTGGCTTGAACATTTGAGACCTGAAAGTCTGCCCCTAGTGACACACTTCCTCCAACAAAGCCACACCAACTTCAGCATTAGGTCACTACTAATAGTGCCACTACCTATATGTCTATGGGTGCCTTATTCATTCAAACCACCTCAGGGAGGCAGGTTAGCCACATAGCAAGAGCCTTGTTGAATGGAAGTCATCTCTCCTCCCTTCCTGTTTCTGAGAGACCCCCAAATCAATGTTTTTAGACCTCTAAACAACTAGCCCAGCACAGAGTAACTTGTTTTTCTGATTTCAGCTTGAGAAAGATAGCCCACCCTGTTCTAGTTCCAAAGTTTAACTATATCATGCCCCAAGGAAGTTCGTTCCAGATAATCTCTAACCTTCCTTACTTCCTCATTCTGTACTTCCCCATTCCGTGCTTGTTTTGTCCTCCACCCCACGCCTTGTGAATTGTGTCCTCCAACCCTTGTCTTGTGATTTTTCCCCTTTAAATACCCCTGACTTCAGTTGCACAGGGTTCTCAGTCCTCTACCCCTGTGCAGTGTAAGGCTGTTGAACCCAGAATTCTGCAATAAAGATATCCTCATGCTATTGCATCGAGACCATTTCTCGCAAGTGATTTGGGTGTCGCCTTCTGAGGTGTGGGGTGCTGGGACACCCTCTGTTTTTGGGGGTCTTACATTTCCATCTCTCTTCCCTCCCTCCTTTTCCCTCTTCTCTCCTTCCTCTTTCCCTGTCATTTCTTTTGCTCTTCTCTGCTGCTCCACAGTGTTTATTGCTACCTCGAGTTTTAAGCATCATACAACATCACTGAGATATTCTGCTCCCCCAAACAATTGTGCTCTTCTGCACACGGGTTTTCGAAACACATGCATGGGGACAGTAGGCACCATGGGATTTCCATTGCTGTGAAGAGACACCATGACCAAGGCAAGTCTTAAAAAAGGAGAACTTTGAATTGGGGCTGGCTTACAGTTTAATCCATTATCATCATTGTGGGAAGCATGCAGGTAGTGATGCTTGTGTGTTAGGCAAGGAGACAGGCGTCTGAGTCCCTTTCCCTTTGCCACAGTCTCCAGGTGTGACTCATTTCTGCCCAAGGAGGAACAGTTCAAGTCCATTTGGACAGGACACTTAGTGTTACGAAAATAGAAGCTCATCAGAGGTGTGCTTTTGCTTGGCTGGGCGGCTCTTAACTAATTCACAGGAGGCTTAACACCTTGTAATGGGAATGTAGAGAGAGAAAATTGGTTCTCTCTCTCTCTCTCTCTCTCTCTCTCTCTCTCTCTCTGTGTGTGTGTGTGTGTGTATGCTCCAAGAGACACATTGATTTACTATGTTAAACTGGGTTACTCCCCCTCGAGCTGCTTTGGGCTATATTTTTCATAGTTTTAAGCTGGACATGATGAAAATGTGTAGGTCAGAATGCTTTGATTTAACAAAGCAAATGAGGGGCCACAAAATGAAAAAGGAATATTGCAAGCAGAAAAATCTTGTGCAGAGAAGAAAATGTGTCTTTATGTCTCAGCAGGAATAGATTTTTAATTTTCTATTTGATGGGAGTAGGAAATGAAGATCGAATCAGAAGGCATTCTTAGTCAGAAACAATGGAAAGAGACTTGCACTAATTGAAATCAGGGGGAGATTTATTGACAGCACATTGATGTGCCTTAGACTTGCCAGAAACCTGCTGAGCCAGGTGTGCTAAGTTACCAGGGGCTCTGGGCAATGGTCACAGCTACAGTGTGGAACCCAGATGCTGCTGAAGGTACTTTATTTTATTTTCGAGAGAACTCTGTCTATCCTGGAACTTGCTTTGTAGAGTAGGTTGGTCTTGGTCTTGAACTCACAGAGATCCTCCTGCGTCTGCCTCCTGAGTTCTGGAATTAAAGGCGAAGCCACTTTTTAACACAAGAAAAATGTGGTGGCTCAGCCACTGCTGTGGCCCCTGTGACTCACATGGCCCCAAGGCAGTGGCACTTAGAACTCCAGATGGTCTCCTGCTCCTTTCGAGCCAGCATTCCAGAGGCAGGGCCTGTGTTACTCCCTGTACCCAACTTTAGGGAGCCTGGGACAGTGGCCTCTGGGGCTTCCACTTCCGTTGTGAGGACAGGCTGGAGGAGGACACACCATGTCAGTCAGTAAAGGTTGTGGGCTGAGTGAGATGGCATACTGTGGAGACCATTGAAGGTTTTGGCTTGGAGCTTGGGAGCAGGGTGAGTAAAACACTTGCTGTGCAGGTGTGAGGTCCTGAGGTGGGATCCCAGAACCCAAGGAAAGTGATAGTGTAAGCTTGTGATCCTGCAGCGAGGTGTTCCCCGGAAGCTCCAGGAACAGCTAACTTGACATAGGTGACCAAGACATCCTGTCTCAAACAAAGTAGAAGGTGAGGGCCAGCAACCAAAGTTGTCTTACGACCTCTACTCTCCAGCTGTGGCACCAATGCACCTGCACTTACTCATTCAAACATGCGTGTATACCATGCACACGGATATCTTTAAGGCCTAGGTTAATACTGACACAGTCATTGTGCATGGGTCAGAGACCAGTCTGCCCAACAGAGATTTGGTGAGGTTCTACAGTGGCAGAGTACACCAGGGGCACAGCCCAAAGCCCTGACCACTGTCTTATAACTTTCCTTCATCTCAGAGGAGAGGGTGGAGACAGACTTGATTCCAGTTTGCCTACTCTTGTGTCTTCTGGGACCCCAGCCCTTCATTCTTCCTATCTCTTGGGGTGGTATAATAGGCAGGGCAGAGCTTTTGGCCTAGAACTTAAAATATAAACTATATATATTATGTTTTGATATATGATGTAATAATTTGTTATTAGTAAGCAACTTTATGAAAATGTGGAAAATGCTTTTAGTATATTGTCAGCAATATATAAACAGTTATTTGTTATTTGACATCTTGAAAACAAAAGGAGAGTATCCAATTATATATATGCTTGATTACATGGCCATAAAAATAAATGTGAATATGGAAAGTAATTTGTAAAATGGAAATGGCTGTTTGGGGTTACATTGTGGCAATATGGGTAATTTTGATTTTTTTGGGGAGGGGGTTGGATTTGTTTTTTTTTTTTCAAGACAGGGTTTCTCTGTGTAGCCCTGACTGTCCTGGAACTCACTCTGTAGACCAGGCCGGCCTCAAACTCAGAAATTCACCTGCCTCTGCCTCCCAAGTGCTGGGATTACAGGCGTGTGCCACCACTGCCCGGCTTGGTAATTTTGATTTTTAAGTGCCTTTTCCTTTAAGATTGCTGCCATGTAGCTATTTTATTGAAAAGGAATGTAGCAAGTCTTAGTATCTGTATTTAAAGGCAAATTAAAATCCTATCTTTGGAATCCTATATATGCAATACTGGAATCTTCAGTAGTGTCCTGTGCTATGCTTGGGATGAGTGACAATGAGTGTTGAGAGAATGTAGGAGAGAGAGAGAGAGAGAGAGAGAGAGAGAGAGAGAGAGAGAGAGCGCAAGAGAGAGAGAGAGCACAAGAGAGAGTGTACTTCAAGGCGGTCACCTGCCTGTCTCCCTGTTTTCAGAAGAACAGTTGGTTAATACCTAAACCGTAATGTGATGAGGTGGCGCCTGGGGCCTGTCTCACATCAGCTGAGCCTGCTGCAGTATTCTGTGGCAGCCAAAGCGACTGTAAAATGACCCCTCCTTCTTCTGCTCTCCCAGCTGTCACAGCCTGAATTCCTGATGGCTGCTGTATGAATTTCCTCCGTCTCTGAGGAGTAGCAGCAGCGACAGGCTTTTCCCCAACTTGTCATTTCCTGTCTTTCCTGGGAGCCTGACTCTCAACTCCTTCTGTCTGTAGAAGCAAACAAACCTGGCTTCAACTAGGATAGAAATAGGTGCTGCCTGTTCCACACTAGAGCTACAGTTTGCAAAAAACAAGATTCTTGTGGAGACGTTCCTGCCTTACTGGCTTGTTTCTTTGAGGGTGGAGGCTCATGTCACAGTGGTTAGCCTGCAGGATGGGGGAGCTGAGTCTTGGAAAGCTCTAGGAGATGTGGGAAATCTGGCCCCATCTAACCAAACTTACATATAAGATGGAGAGGCTGGTGTTTGAATAGCAGCTTCAGCAGAAACAATAGAGGTGTGTAGGATCACCAAGTTCTGCAAGATTGCTGGCCTTGCTGGGTACAAGTTGATGATATTTCCAATGCGTTGTCTACACTTTTCTGATCACTCCATGTCTCTGTGTCCAACTTGCAGCCTGTGGGCCACACTCATCCAGGGATAGCTCTGAACGCAGCCCGACACATTTGTAGATGACATCATATCACAATATCAAGAGGCTGCCCATTGCAAACTCTCTCTCTCTGTCTCCCTCTGGTCTCTTCGTTCCAACAGCTCCTGCCTCCTCCATTTGGTTCATACTGAGACCATAGTGTGATCATTCTTGATCAAGTTAAAGTGTAACTCTCCAGCATTAATTTTTCATCATTAATATGACCTTCCTTTTGGGATCCCTTCCAACTCCACCTGTTGATTCACAGAGAAGGGGTGCAGTTTAATATTTCATCTTATTTAGACTTCTGATCCGGAGATGTCAATGACCTCTTTAGGAAATAAGAGTATTTGTAATGATGTTCAGTGTCTAAGACAACCTCCTTTGACTCCAAGGCATCTGAAGGACCGTGTGTGTGTGTGTGTGTGTGTGTGTGTGTAGGAGAAGGAGGGCAAAGGCCCTTTTACAGTAGCAGCAAAGGCATGAAGTCTTCAGTGACAGCATCCTCTCCTCTATACCTGCAGGATGGAAGGATGGAATGTTTTCCATCCTGCGGATGTGAGGTGGCTGTGTGCATTGCTCCCAGTTGCGGTTTCCTGAGAAGCTTCTCTGTCCCGCACTCGACTTTCTTACTTGCTTCTGCCATGGCCACCTCATCCTGTCATGGTAGCCCCTCTGCCCTCGA
This sequence comes from Apodemus sylvaticus, assembly GCF_947179515.1. NCBI lineage: Eukaryota > Metazoa > Chordata > Mammalia > Rodentia > Muridae > Apodemus > Apodemus sylvaticus. The sequence goes on along the minus strand of NC_067477.1, from coordinate 99,889,446 downwards.
TGTCACCTTGAACACTCTTGTGCAGGGGAACAGTGGGCATTGACGTTCCTCCTTGGCCTGCCCCCCTCCTTCTCCCCCCTCCAGACACTAAGCCAGGGAAATGCGGACCTCTCCTTTCTTTCTCCCTATCTTATCTTCCTCCATCCCTGCCTCCAGCTAAGCTTTAAGGATGAGCTTGGCTCTGTGCTACACACTGCAGGGAACACTGTGGGCTGAATTCTCCCAGCTCCCATGCTGTTATGCCAAAAGAATAAAAGAATTTGGAAAAAAATCCTTCTTCAGACAACAGTGAAGCTTGCTGAACAGTGTCTGTGCCCTGGTGCTGTTGAGGATAGAAGTGCAGTGGTGCTCTGTCTGTCTGTCTGTCTGTCTAGTTTCCAGAGAAACCAGAGAGGAAGGAGAGTAGAGAGGGACCAGGAGGAGACGGTGGTGTGGAGAAACCACATGGAGAGAACAGGAAGATTCCCCAGGAGGTCATGATGAGAGAGTAGCCATGAGGACACACGTGGATTTAGTGAGCCAGGGCAACAGCAGATGGCAAATAACAGGGCATTTATCTGGGTATTAACAGCCTCAGGTTAGAATAGCCCAGAACCTGCCTAGCTTAGACTTGCAGCTTGTTAATAAGCATCCCAAGTCTCTGTGTCATTTACTCGGGAGTCAAAACAGGTTGAATGAGGCCTAGAAACACCGTGCAGTTACTTAATAGCAGAAGAGGGCCATTGAACCCCCCACCCCAGAATTACATTTATAGTCGTCATACCTGACTGTGTCATTGTCCGGCACAAACACTTCAAGCAATCCCTGGTGTTTTTATGTGAACACTTTGGGACCCACAACTCCTTACCCTTCCCTTTGTAACTTTGTCCTTAGCATTTCAGGGTTTGCTTTCCTCTAATTCTCCATTTAAAAATATCTTCCTCTACTTTCTGCCTATTCAAACCCCAACACTTTCCAAAATGTGACAGGAAACCTATCTTGTCCATGACATTCTCTAGATCTTTACCTATTCGTCCCCAGTATTAGTTGGATACTTAGCCGGGTCTGCTTTGTTGGGTCACCACAACAGAGTTTTCTACTCTCACTACTCAGTGGACTAGGGTTCTTTTGTTCTCTTTTGAAACTGTGGCTAGGGCCTGGGGCAGTGGCTCAGTGGTTAAAGCACTTGTTATGTAAGTGTGAACATGCCAGATGCCCAGAAATCCACATTAAACACCAGGTGGACAAGACAGCCTGCCTGGAAGGCAGCTCTGGAAGGCAGACACAGAGGATCCCCAGAACAAGCTGCCTAGGGAGTTGAAGTATATAGGTGAGATCTAGGTTTGATTGAGAGACCCTAGCTCATTGAGTATGATCAAAGGATTGCTGAGATCAACATTGGGTCTCCATATGTGTGTGTGTGTGCATCCCTACACATACAGGGATATGAATATGAATATGCCCACACCACATACAAAAACACATAAAAAATTTTAAAAGAGGAAAAATGAGAAATTGTGAGTAGGCAAGTAATTTTTCTGGTGTTGGCAAACCCAATCCCTTGAATGCCAAGGGCTTCTGACAGACTCAGAGGCTTGTAGCACCAAGAGAACCTTTGGCTTATAAGGCAGGGTGGCTCTAGGCACTCAGGCTTGAAAACTTACTGCTCAGCAGCTCATGTGATCCTAAGCTCTTAGCCACACAACTGTTAGTTAACAGCTATCCTTACCTTCCAGGTCTATGATGCCCAAGCAAAGGTCCTAACTGTGGTTAGTGCCACAGCTCCAGATCCTTGGGTACCAGGACCTGCTGTCCTTACTGTGACCATGTTACAGCTATTGGGCCTTGGTCACCAGTATCTTTACCCCGTAGGGCTTGCCAGAACCTGTTCAGTAACTGGGACCCACAGTCCCTCATCTTTGGTTCTTCACAGCCTATTGGCTACTCCCATGATCCTTTACTGTTTCGGCTATCTCTGCTCCCATCCATCTTTGACCCCCAGTGGCTCTCTGAATCTCCTTAACTATCTTTTATTTTAAGTCCTCAATCTTGAGCATGGCCTCGAATGTCTATGCAATGCTTGGGCTGGAGCCCAGGGTTCCGTGCATGCCAGGGTCTCAGGCAAGCACTCCCCGCCTCTCAGCTCCACTCTAGCTCCCGGCTACCTTTATGATGCTATTACTGTTGCTGCCACCACTTGTCATTGCCACCATTTCCTCTTTGTGTGACCAAATCAGTCTACTCTACCCATGATAAAGATCACACTCAAGCAAAGATCACCAAGAGAAGCCTTTTATGTGGCCCAGTGTTACAAAACCACATGACGGCATAGGAGGGTGTCTCCTGGCTGACTCAAAGGGAAAGCCAAACTAGATGGTTATAAAGTCAGAAAGAGAATGTGACATTCAAATGAAAGATTGTTTCTGCACCATTCACAACACAGCTTCCAGTTCTACCACATAAAGACCAATTACAAGTCTAGCATTATACCAATCACTGGGAGCTTCTCTTCCTTCTCCTCCTCTTCCTCCTCCTTCTTCTGTAGGACAGAATGGCCTCAAACTTGTGCCCTTCTGCTTCAGCCTCCCAAGTACATCTGTTACTGCACCTGCCTCTTCCCACAACCCATCTTGTGTGGGAATAGCTTCGGGGGTCACCCAACATTCTTAAAGATTTGCCTTGCTTGAGGTGTTGCCATAGTGACCATCTGGCCAGTTACCATGAGAGGGGACACTCAGAAGACAGCTCCCTTGTTCTAGGCAACCAGTCTCAGGCAAGGATCAGATTGCTGTCAATCAAAAGACCCAAACCACTGACTCCTAACGGCTTTGTTTATTTGAAGTAGTAAAGGTTCAAGGTATTTACAGTAAAGATGAATCACCAGGGCTTTGAGGTGGCTCAGTGGGTAAAGGTTCCTGTCCCCTAATGATGAAAAACCTATTAGCTTGAATTTAATCTGCAGAAGCCATCTAAAGAAAGAAGAGGGACTGAACTCTATGAGGTTATTCTCTGACTCCCAATGGACACTATGATGCAAATGCACACATAATCTCTGGCTTTCTTGACACTACTTAACAGCATTCAGCTTAACACAATGCCCCTAGTGACAGACCTTGTCTCAAAATAACCTGAAAGATAGAGTCATTATCCTTTGGGCTCTTGCCTAAGTGAAAGGCCACACAGCCATATGCATATGGGCAGCATTAATTGGACTGAAGGGTTATTAAGAACAAAATGAAATAAAAAAGATATGAAGCTGGGAGGGTTGTCCCAGTTTACCTTCTGTTCCTATGATAAAATACTGACCAAAATCAACTTGGGGAAAAAGGGTTTTTTTGGATTACAGGTTTCATCATCATCAAGACAGGAACTGAAGATAGGCTTGTTTCCCTGCTCCGTTCAGCTTGCAGAACCCGGGACCATCTGTCCAGAGGTGGCCCTACCCACCAATGAGACAATACCTCACTGATATACATACCCATGGACCAATCAAATGGAAGCAATTCTTCAGTTGAGGTTCTTTCCTCCAAGACATGTCAAGTTGCCAACCAAGATTAGGCATCTCAGAGGGTGATGGGGTTTGGGCACTAAGGGAATTGGAGGGATCAGGAGATCTATCTATCTATCTATCTATCTATCTATCTATCTATCTATCTATCATTTATCTAACTATAAATGTATGGAACTTTCAAAGGAAAAAATGTATTAAAAACATAAGGTGACAAGAAATCCAACCTGTTTCATCTTCAAGGTGACAAAGATGGGTGTCCACAGACCAAATCAAGCTGGTTAAAAAAATACATGGTAGACAAAAGGAAGATATCTCCCATCAGGACAGGATTTCTTGGGGTGACCATAATCTATCAGAGATACCATAGCCATCCTGGAAAGAATGATTATATTTTAAAGAGACATTTGTGCTCTCCCTTGGACTATCAGATATGAGACAAAGGGCCCCAGGAAAATGGAATTTCCCCAGGAATTTCATGCTGGAAGAAGGAAAAGGCTGAATCATGGTGTCAGAGGGAGCGTTTGCCTCCCCGAAAGAGATTTCACACAGCAGAGCCTGATCCTCATATGAAGATCTAGCAGATAGGTCACTGGACCCCTTTGCTCTTTTTCCCAACACAGGATAAATATCCTTTATCTGATTTTCACTGTCACTCAGTTGTTTAATTGGTCTGTTGAGGATGCATGACCACCATTTGCCTTGTTAAGGTATGGTCAGGGTCTAGGCTCTGACCCTAACTCCAGTAACGGCATTAATGGTTGTGTGTGGAGTGTGTGTGTATGCGTGTATGTGTGTTATAGGAAACGTGGGTGTCTTCTCCAGTCACTCTTCATCTTAGACAAGGTCTATCGCTGAACCTTTTTTTTTTTTTTTTTTTTTTTTTTTTTTTTTTTTTTGGTTTTTCGAGACAGGGTTTCTCTGTGTAGCCCTGGCTGTCCTGGAACTCACTCTGTAGACCAGGCTGGCCTCTAACTCTATCGCTGAACTTGAAAGTATTGATTAGGCTAGACTAGTTCCAGTGAGCTTCCCATCTCTACCTTCCCGGTCCTAGGATTACAGTCACATGCTGTTGTACTTGGCTTTTATTTAACATAGTTTGTTGTTGTTGTTGTTGTTGTTGTTTGTTTATTTGTTTTCTTTCATGCAGATCCCTGGGGCTTTGGTTCAGATATTCATGCTTGTGTAGTAAACACTTTACTGTAGATCAAAGTGAAGGGTTAGTAGAGAAGGCCAGAGGCCAGAGAGTCTTTGGTCCTGAGAAGCTGGAGTGTGGTGGCTCTGACCCTGACTTCTGCAGGAAGCAAGCAGGTGTGGTCGTCCTTGGGGATGTGGGACTCTCATCCCTCTCACTGGCCTTGCTGTCCAGAACACAACCAATCTTCGATTGAGTCTGGCTTACACTTTTGTCACCGGCTCATCCATCAGCTTAGATCATCTATGTGACTCAAGCTGTCAGCTATGAGACCCTGGCGTATGGGGGCCACGTCAATATCCTGGCCACGTCTGACCCGCTGGGGTTCCATGTAGACTCATCAGCTTTCCTGAGGAGTAACTCTGAGGCATAGCACAACATTCAGTGCATTTTCCTCATAGAGTGGAGGTCATGCAGAGCAGGCGGTTTGCACATGGCCCTTACCTCATACTACCGTAGCCAGTCATTACCTCCTGCATTCCGTTACAGACAATCAACAAACACTTGTTGCGCTGTCGTGGAAGCGGTTTCTGAGTCATGAAGGCTGGAGGAGGTATTCAGAAGCCCAACCTGTGGCCTTCCGCTCAGAGGCAAGTCCTACTAAGGAGAAGAATAGAATTGGAATAAAGGTTATGTGCTCTAGGAGTGCCCCAGGGACAGTAGATGGAGATGCTGGAGAGAGCCACTTCAACAATATTCAGTGGCCACAGAGCCCCCAAAGAGCAAGAAAAGTGAGCAGAATACAGTCTTGGAGCCAGAGACTGGCAGCTTGTAGGCTTTAGACACAAAAGAAGGCAGCCGTCCATTCTTATGGTTGAGGACAGGCCCCAGGTTGAGATACCCTTGAGGTATGGATGGGGATAACAAAGTATACTGGTAAATTGTTACATACTGTCCGTGCTTCTTGAGAGCTGCTTTTGAGAACAAGAGATGGACTTCTTTGCCTCAGATTCAGGCATGATTAAGTGTTCTTGAGAACTCTTTCCTGGGTCAGGCTGGCCTCCTGGCTCTGAAACGGGGAGAAAGGAGAACAGGGAGCAGCTAAGAGCCTTAAAAACATCGAGCCCTTGAGAGCGGCTAGAAGGTAAACTGTTTCTAACCAAGGTTACTATTGTTTATCCCGTGGTATAAAAATGCCCGCAACAGGGACAAGAGTACAAAAACGTATCCATGGAGAGACCATTCTGCTCAAAAGTCTCTCAGTTGGGAACACCAGCAAGACCCCCTCCTCAGGCTTCCATGACCACTGCTCTGGGCGCGCCCTCTCCTCTGCCTGCTGTTTCCTCTTTGGCGTTTACTTGCTGCATGTTTTATAAACTTACTCATTTAAAATGTGGCTGTCACAGATTCATTTCTCCACATAAAGCTGTAGGTTATTTCAAGCTATCTCCGTCTCAGGCTGTAGGTGGCTGGTTCATCCCACAGGAGAACAACCCTTGGGCTTGGGGGTTGGGGAGATGAGGGATGTGTGTCTTCTTTCCTCTAGATGCTTGCTCTGTTGCTAAAGCCTCTGCCCTCAGACAAGCTGACGCCAACAGCTAGAACTTGGTCTTACTTCTGGTGACACATGTGACCTTGCTTCTACAGGTCATTTCCTCTTAGAAGCCATATAGTAGCAGAAAGGCATATTCCCCAAACCTAAAATATAGAAGGGTTAAGTTATTTGTATGACGCGTTATTTATATTTAAATCTAAAGTCATAGGTTTAGGATTTGGGCTGGTTATTTTTGGGGGGGGGTTGTTGTTTTGTTTTTTTTTTTCTTTAAACTGGACACAACCTAGAGTCATCTAGAAAGAAGGAATGTCAAATGAAGGAATGCTTCCATCAGATTGGCTTGTGGGTACGTCTGAGGGGCATTTTCTTAACTGATGGTCGGTGGGGGAGGGCCCAGCCTATGGAAGCCAGTGTCCTCCCCTTCAGATGGTTCTAAGGTACATGACAAGCAAACTGGGGGAGCCAGCAAGGGAGCCAGTAACCAGCATTCCTCCACAGTCTCTGCTTCAAAGTTCCTGCCTTAACATCCCTCAGAGGTGGACTATAATCTGGAAGTATAAACCAAACAAACCCTCTCCTCCCCAAGTTGCTTTTGGTCCCAGCAAGAGAAAGGACACTAGGACAGGGTTCCTGTGAAAATGTCAACTTAGAAAATTGTACATACGTAATACATCTTTTTTTTTTTTTAGCAACTTTTTTATTCAGTAGAAACAATTTTTTTTCATGAAGAAAATAGGACTCAAAACATGTGACTGTGGGCTTTGGAGTGTAGGGGCGTCTTCCCCAAGGGAGACTTGACTTTGGTCTCTGTGCCTTGCTGGACAGCATACAAGGTACTCTGACATGGGTGGATCCATTCCTGGGTGTGACAGGTCTACCAGCGAGAATGAAAAGCCCCCAGGAAGTCAAGAGAAAACTGAGGCCAGTTTATGACTCTAACTGTTGCGACACAGGAAACTCCAGAAGAAACCTGTGGGAGAGAACAGTCACCCTTTCATCTCTGGAATATATTTTTTCTTTGCTGGAAGCCAAGAGGGTCTATGAAGAATCTTCTACTCCCTGCAGCCTGCAGCCTGCAGCCTGCAGTCATTCTCAGGTCTTCCCATAATTGTTCTTGCTAGAGGTGGTATCCTGGTTAGTTTTATGTCCATTTGACACAAGCTAGAGCCATCTTTAAGGAGGGAACCTCAGTTGAGAAGGTGCGTCCATAGGATCCAGCTGTAGGGTATTTTCTTAATTAGTGATTGATGGGAGAGGGCCAGTCCATTGTGGGTGGTGTCATCCCTGGGCTGGTGGATCCCTAGACTCTGTGAGTTAGCAGGCTGAGCAAGGCCTAAGGAGCAAGCCAGGAAGCAGCACTCCTCCATGGTCTCTGCATCAGCTCCTGTCTCCAGGTTCTTGCCCCGCTTTCTTGCCATGATAGACTACAGTGTGGAAATGGGAGCCTGATAGACCCTTCCTCCCCATGTTGCCTTTGGACATGGTGTTTTATCACAGCCAAAGTAATCCTAACTAAGATAGGTCTACACCTAAAGGTAGATGCTACCGGCGGATCCTGGAGTAACAGGACGACCCTGAACACAGAACCACAGAGTGAAGTCTGCCGTTGTCAAAGGACTTTACAAACAGAAACAAGACTTCTCAATACTTATCAAAGGTGACACTCACAGAGTTGTGCTTTTGTGGGCCATGTGACACTGGAAATGGATCTGATCAAAAGAGAATGATGAGAAAAGTTTTTCTGGACCAGACTCCGAATAGTGATGCTAGGTGGGGACTTAAGCTTAACTATTCAGTAACTATTCAGTGGTGTTGGTTGCTAATGTTAGGCTCTTTCTGGAGTAGTATCTTTTTTTTTTTTTTTTTTGAGACAGGGTTTCTCTGTATAGCCCTGAACTCAGAAATCTGCCTGCCTCTGCCTCCCAGAGTGCTGGGATTACAGGCATGTGCCACCACTGCCCAGTTGGAGTAGTTATCTTTAATTCTGGAGCAGCATGTGTGAGTTTATGGCAGGGACTCATGCCTGGACTTCTCTGTAGAGGTCAGAGAACAACTCAGGGAGCTGGGTCTCTCTATCCATTACGTAGGTCCTGGGCATCAAACTCAGGGTGTCAAGTTTGGTTGCAGGAGCCTTCACTCACCAAGTCACCTTGCAGACCTACATTTTTGAGACTGATTGAGCTAGACCAGCTAGCCCTGAACCCCAGGGATCCTCTGTCTCTGTCTCCTTGGTTTGCAAGTATACAGAAATGAGTCCAGCTTTTTTTATGTGGGTTTTGGGGATCTGAATTCTGTCTTCATGCTTACACAGCAAGCCCTTGACCAACATAGCCGTTTTTCTAGCCCTTGCCTCAATGTTTTTCTTTTTGTAATCTTTTTGTTTGTTTGTTTGTTTGTTTTTCGAGACAGGGTTTCTCTGTGTAGCCCTGGCTGTCCTGGAACTCACTCTGTAGACCAGGCTGGCCTCGAACTCAGAAATCTGCCTGCCTCTGCCTTCCAAGTGCTGGGATTACAGGTGTGCGCCACCACACCCAGCCATCAATGTTTTTCTTAAGCATGTAAGTTATATGTAAATATCTGAATTGTATATTTGAAGACAGCATCATAGTATTGTAGCCCAGGCTGAGCTCAAATTTGTCATGTTGCTCTTATGCCTTAGCCTCCTGAGTGCTGGAATTAGAGATGTATGCCATCACACATGGCTATGAGGTTCTTTTGATCCTTATATATGTTTCTGAACCTGGATTTAATTTTCTGCAAATAAATCCTGAGATGATAATGGAGAATCTAAAGTGTGAGAACCTCCGGAGGATTCTTCAGGCGAAGACCTGTGTGGCTGTGGCTTTTGTCCCTGGTAAAGGTAAAGTCTCTCTGGATGGGTTGTGCTTTGCCCGTGGGACAGACCATTTGTGATGGACCTGCACTCACATTCCTTGGGCTTGTGAGAGCCTGAGTCAGGGTACCAGGTTTGGAGGTCACAGCAGAGCCCACACTTGGTGGAGGTTCCATGACAACCTCACCTGAGCCACCTCCAGATCTTGGTGACTTGAGCCAAAGGACCAAGCAGCAGTTTGCAGTCTTGATTTAGAGATGTGAGGGTTCATAGGGACCCAGCAGATCTGCAGTCTATGCCTCTTCTGGCTTTTCCTCCAGGATATTGTGTTTTAGTCAGGAATCTAAATGGAAATATTTACCTTAAAAAGCAAACAGTTTCAGGCAGCTGAGTAAATGCTGGTGGGTCCTTTTATACAATCTGCCTATGGCCTAGAAAGACTCCAAATGAACACTCTTGTCACAAGAGGGTCACCAAGAGGTTCCATTCACTCACACAAGAATGACTGAGGGCCAGTAAGATGGCTCGGTGGGTAAATGTACTTCCTGCCAAGCTGCCAAGCCCGATGAACAGATTTGAGCTTCAGTTACACATGGTAGGAGAACCAACTCCTGAAAGTTGTCCTCTGACCTTCACACGTGCACCATGGCCCATGCATGCACACAAGCACACATCTCTCAACCCCTTCAGTAATCAAATAAAAAAGTCTCAAAAGAATGAACGGGAATGACACACATCTTCTGAGCTTCCTCGGGTGTTTTGACTTCCGCCGTGACTTTCTTTGTGCACACACTGCCCCACACTCACCCTGGCCCCCTAAGTCCATGTCTAGGCCTTGGGCTGATAACTCTTTCTGAGAATGTATCGCAGAGCCTCCTAGTCAGCACATAGAACTCAAAGTTTAATTTCTCATTCTGAAAGATTCAAGACACTATAAGCCTTGAATTAAAACGACTTCCCTGAGACTCTTCAATCCTTGATAACTGGGCAGTTGCAGCTGTGGGCACAAAGCCATTGATTGTTCTCTGACCATGACATAAAGTGACTGATGGATTGTTCATAGTCGCTGTCATTCTTTTTGCAAAGGACCTAAAGACATTGCATTACCCTGCTAACAGGAAACAACATGACCTCTCCCTCTCAGTCTGGGTGGTATCAGTAGAGATGAGAAGAATGCATCAGATCCCTGGAGCTGGAGTTACAGGTGGTGGTGAGTTTCCTGATCTAGGTACGGAACAGAACCCAGGTCCTCTGGGAGAGCAGCAAGTTTTCTTAACCACTGAGCCATCTCTGGCCAAAGCCCAAATGTGTTGATATTATGACTTGAAGGAGCTCACTGCATGCACAGAGCCATAAAGGGAAGTCATGCCACAAGGTAGGAACTTGACTTTAGCCAAGGACAATCCCTGGCCTCAGGCAGGAATCTGACTTTAGGCCATAATAGGGAAGTAGGTTACAGCAGGAATTTTTATCCTAGGGTGGATAAAACTCTGAATCTCCGAGTGAAGGTTAAGCTCATTGTTCCTCCAGGTCTACAAATTCCTGAATTAAGCAGGTGACCCACCCAGCTGTCTGAGCAGTGGAGCCAAGGACTGCCAGAAGAAGACTTTGCCGGAACTTAACCCAGAATCTGGGGGATTTGCCCAGATTGTTTAAAGGTCTGGCTGACATTAAAGTTGGGGCCTCAATCAGTAAAATATTGTCCTGGCCTTCTTTCTTTTCGCCCCTTCCCCATCCATACTTCAGCTTCTGTTCCAGGAACCCAGTTCGTAGTAGTTGCAGGCAGCTATGGAATACAACAATTGCATATTGACCCTGGTACTGAAAAGGCTCTTCTCGCAGAGACAAGATAAGAGTTGGTTGAAGTGGCCTACAGATGTCCTAAATGACCAATCATTTCTGCTCAGCAGAACCCCAAAGCCAGCAATTGCCATACCATTATTTATATTCCCCCCTTTAGGGATTAAAAAAACTTATTTATGTTTATGAGTACTTTATTTGCATGTTTATCTGGATGACAGAAGAGGGCATCACATCCCCTTGTAGATGTGTGAGCCACCATGTGGTTACTGGCAATTGAACTCAGGACTGCTGGGTGAGCAGCCAGTGTCCTTAAACAGTGAGCCATAGGGATGATTTTTAAGATTTTAATTTTTTATGTGTATGGGTGTTTTGCCTATATATATATATATATATATATATATATACAAAGAAACCAGAAGAAGTCTTGGATCCCATGGAATTGGAATTGCACATGATTGTGAGATACCATATGGGTGCTGGGAATTGAATCCAGGGTTTGTAAGAATGCAAAGTGCTCTTGACCACTGAGACATGCATGTCTCCAGCCCATATGGATCTGGGGCCATATTTGTGTGTCAGGCTGCTTCAGCCTCCTCTGCACTCTCTGTCATTTACTTCACATGTCATTTTACTTATTTATTTATTTTATTTATTATTGGCAGGGTATGTACACACATTTGAAGGTCAGGTGACTTTTGTGGCATCAGTTCTCTCTCTTTTTTTTTTGTCTTTGTTTTTTTTTTGGGGGGGGGTTTGTTTTCTTGAGACAGGGTTTCTCTGTATAGCCCTGGCTGTCCTGGAACTCACTCTGTAGACCAGGCTGGCCTCGAACTCAGAAATCCGCCTGCCTCTGCCTCCCAGAGTGCTGAGATTACAGGCGTGCGCCACCACCGCCTGGTTTATGTGAGTTTTAAGAATGGATCTCAGGTTGTCAGGTTCGGTGGCAATCTCTTGTTGTATCTGCTGTGCCTTCTCCCCTTTTACTTTAAAGAGAAGCTTCCAATCAGTATTATATATGCTCCCTATCTTGAATCTTCTTTTAAACATGCACTTATTATTTAAAATGACTGATAGCGTCATATGTATTTGCCCTGTTGCTGTGTCACTTAGCCTAGGAAGATACACAGAAGGACCTATCCACCCACATAGGGCAATGACACACTGACAAACAGGATCCATACAGATTTGTCTTGGTGAGCCAAGGAATTTGTTGGGGTCACTCACAGGAGTGTGGGTGACTCTTGGAGTAATTACATCCAACAATGAGCTCACTCTTCCATGTGTGATAGACTCCTTCTAGAAGCTTGGGAAGGGACTACTGAGTTTTAAGTTCTATGAGTTTTTAAAGTTTCTTGTGACTTTCTTTTTTTTTTTTTTAAAGATTTATTTATTTATTATATGTAAGTATGTTGTAGCTGTCTTCAGACACTCCAGAAGAGGGTGTCAGATCTCATTACAGATGGTTGTGAGCCACCATGTGGTTGCTGGGATTTGAACTCAGGACCTTCGGAAGAGCAGTCAATGCTCTTAACTGCTGAGCCATCTCTCCAGCCCCTCTTATAACTTTCATGAATCCCATTAGGTTTTTTCGTCCCTCCATGAGGGAATATTTTAATTCAGGAACAGCTAGCTATACATCACATTTAGCAATATTCAGCCTGAAACACACACACACACACAGAATGAGAGAGAGAGAGAGTGAGAGAGAGAGAGAGAGAGAGAGAGAGAAAGGATTAGAATAGAAAATACACCTGCATACTACCAAAAATTGCACGTATCTCTGTGGATAAGCATTGGGAAGGCAGCAGTAATTGAAGTGTATGCAAGATGTTTGCTTAATAAAAAGGAAGGTGGGGTTGGTACTGGACAGAGTCTAGTTTTTTTGAAGACAGTGTTGCTTGTGTGGCTCTGGCTTGGAACTAGATATGTGGAGCAGATTGGCCTTGCACACATACACACATACACACACACACCAAGAGATATAGAGGAAACTTAATTGTAAAATAAATAATGAATCTGAAAAGGTAGTATATGGTACACCCAGACTTTGAATACTTCAAAAAACAAAAAAATAAAGAGAGATGCTAAAATATACCAGTGTTGCCAGGGAGATGGGGTTAGGGAGGGATAAATAGATGGGGCCCAAGGGATGCCAACCAGGTGAAGCTATTATGTATAACCCTACCACAGAGGACACATGACATCATACATATGTTAATATTTGTTTCTCAATTGGGGAGTGGTGATGGGTAGAGAAGTCATGGAAACTGCACTTCCTGTTTAGTTTTGCTGTGACTCTAAAACCACTCTAAAAATAAATTATCTTTCCTTTTTTTGTTGTTTTTTGGTTTGTTTTTTTTTTGTTTGTTTTGTTTGTTTTTTGTTTTTTTCGAGACAGGGTCTCTCAGTGAAGCCCTGGCTGTCCTGGAACTCACTCTGTAGACCAGGCTGGCCTTGAACTCAGAAATCTGCCTGCCTCTGCCTCCCAGGTGCTGGCATTAAAGGCGTGTGCAACCAGCGCCCAGTGGTGGCAGACATTTTTAATCCCAGTTTTCAAGAGGTAGAGGCAGGCAAATCTCTGTGATTTAAAGTTGAGAGGGGGAATGAGAGGGAGGGGAAGAAGGATAGGAGAGGGAGCAGCGAAGAGGGGAGGGGGAGAGAGAATGGGAGAGGGGGCAGCCTTGGGCTTTTATTTTCTACTTCCACCTTGTTGAGGCCATTCACCACAACACACTGTGATTACAGACACATACTACTGTGTCCAGCTTTGTTGTGGGTTCGGGGCATGCAAACTTAAGCCTCACACTGGCACTTTGAGCACTTTACTTACTGAACCACGCCCCCAGCTCCACCCGAGCCTTTTTGTGGCTCCTTAACTCTGGTTTTGTTTTGTCTCATTTTAAATACCAGATAAGTTCCCTTTGTGAGGATGTGTTACAGACATTTCAATTGCTTTCAAGTTTGGGAAATCACGAATCAAGCTGATAAACATTCTCACATAGGTTTTTGTGCAGACAAAAGTTTTTGGTTTGCTTGGGTCAATTCCAAGGAGCAATTTGCTGAATCATATGGTAGGAGCCTGGTTAGTTTTGCAAAAACAAACAAACAAACAAACAAACAAACAAAACCATTCGAACTGACATTCTAAGGGACTGTACCAGCAAGTGGGAGCTGCTACCCACCTTTGTCAACCTTTGGTGCTTGGTGAGTGTTTTGAATGTGAGTTGTTCTCATGGGTATACAGTGGTGCCTCGTTGTTGGTTTCAGTTAACATTTCCTGAGGCACACGGTGTTGTGCATCTTTTTCTGTGCCTATTGTCTATCTGTGTCTATTTGGTGAGGCATCTGTCCACACTCTTTTCCTTCTGCTGAACTGGGTCATTGATTCTCTTATTAAGCAGTTCTGACACTCAGAAGGCAGGGGCTAGAGGAACACAAGTTGAAGACCGCCCTATCTCTACAGGGAGCTCCAGGCCACTTACAGAGTGAATTACAGAGAGAGCATGTGGTTCAGTGGTTGTGAGTACTGGCTGTCCTCCCAGGAAACCCAGGTTCAGTTCCCAGCACTCTCCGGGCAGCTAACTGCTGCCTCTAGCTTCAGTTCTAGGGGGATTCAATGAATTCTAGCCTGCATGCATATGGTACACATATATAGATGCAAGCAAAATAACTACATACATAAAATTAAATTAAATAAAAAAACAGTTAATCTTATAAACTCAGTGAAATTGTAAATAAAATATATAAATTATAAACAACGTATACAACTAGTTGATATAATAGTGTGCTTTTAATTGTTACCATTTTGACTTTGTTTTTTTTTTTTTTGTAATACTTTTGAGTCAGTGTTATTTCTCTGGTCTCTCACACTTTTTTAAAAATGTCAGAATGCGTTTGAACTTTTGGTGGGTGGGAAAATCCTCTGCCTTTGGCAGCTGTGGTGACGTTGGTTTAATGCTCAGTATGTGTGCTGGGTTGCAACCTTTGGAGCCTTGTAATCCTGGTGTGGTCACGGTAGGATATTTTCACTGTGCGTGCGCCTAAAGGTTACTTAGTGCTGCCCCTCAACTCATTGTACAGAAAGCTGAATGCAGAAACAGCACCCATTGTTGCTGCCAACCCCACCCTACATTTATCTGTCACTTATCAAGTTGCTACAACAAAGTTTCCAATCTGTTGAGCTTCTGGGTAGAGGTAGAGGCTGAGCTGCAGCTGAATTCAGGCCATTCTCTAGGCTCCCAGGACCACTTATCCCATAACACGGAGCGAGGCCTCATTTGTCACTACAGTCTCACAGGCATGGCTGTTCTTGAGATCTAGTGATTTAACTATAGATCCTAGCTGATACAATTAAGTCCTCAACAATAATGGCGCAATGCTCTACTTAGGTTTGGACTTGGGGAGTATCTGATAGGCTGGCACTGATGAAGTGCTCACTTCTGACCCAATCATCTATGGTCGGATGATAAGGGCATAGGACAATCTAGAAGCTCCTACCAGAATCTGATGGTCAGAGTCAGAGGAGAACCTGTCCCCCGAGGAGAGTGCTTGTCCCACAGAGGGAACAGAATTGCTGGCTGACAAAATGCTCTTTACTCTCTATAACGAGGATTTCATTCAGAAGGACACTAAAGAGTTTTGAAGGGGAAAAAGATCCTTCCCTCCTATTGATCTACAAGTATAGTAGAGAAGGTACTTGAGATGGACAGTAAACAGAGAGGCTAGAAATGTGGCTCAGAGGGAAGAGTGTTTGCATTGCATGCAGGGAGCTTTGGGTTCGAGGCCCAGCACTGTGTAAAGAAGGGTAGTAGTGTGTGTTGTAATCCCAGAACTCCAGCCACGGAGGAAGGAGAATCAGAAGTTCCAGGTCATCTTTAAGTACACAGTAAATTTGAGTCCAGCCTGGGCTACAAGAGATCCTGTCTCAAAAACAAACTAAAAGGCTGGGTATGGTGGCACTCACCTTTAGTCCTAGCATTTGGGAGACAGAGGCAGAGGCAGAGGTGGATTTCTGTAAGTTCAAGGCCAGCCTCGTTTAGAGAGTGAGTTCCAGGACAGCCAGGGCTATACAGACAAACCCAGTCTTGAAAAACCAAGCCAAACAAACAAACAAACAATCAAACAAACAAACAAACCAAACTAACAACCGCTGAGGATCATAAACTGCACAGTGATGGGAAACTAGTCTGCCCAAGTCCAAGGCTGGGAAAGTAAAGTGAAAGCAAAGGTAGGAACTGTGTGATCATTGCCCTTGACTGAAACAGATACAAACAAGGGCTGGGTGAATTGGAAATGACTGGGGGTGGGGGTGGGGGATGTCAATCCGGAACCAGATGCAAGCGCTGTAAATTGTAGTTATTTGGGGTTATGCTGCCTGGCAGAAAACAGGATGGCCAATTAAGTCCAGGTTTCAGGAAAACAAAGGAAGTTTAGTGGCCATCTTTAAAAGAGTCATTCATTGTGTAACTGAAATTTAAATATAACTGGATACTCCGTGCCATGTTTGCTAAATCTGGTGATCTTTTTATGGTTTGCTGTTGTTGTTTTTTAAGGACTGGGTCTCACGTATCCAGGCTAGCCTCACATTCCATACGGCCAAGGACGACCTGAAACTTCTGACCGTATTGCCTCTATCTTTGAGTGCTGGGATTATAGGTGTGTGCCGCTCTGCCTGGTTAATGCATAGCTGGGCGTGGAGCTAGGCAAGCCTGGTACCAACTGAGATACACCCAGCACCCTGGCAGTCTTGAACAAGAAACCTATGGAAGCTCCATAGCTTGAGGCTGTTGATCTAAGGGAAGCCACAACACTGTCTGAAATCAGTGTCTGAAATCCCAGCAGTGAAAACCCAGCGCCCAGGAGCAAGGCTCGGTGCCCTTGGGCTCCATTTCAGTCCCACACTGCAATCTTTAAATGTCTTTATGCCTTCCACTCTGTCACAGGCGTCTTTTGTTACTATGCCAACTCAGCTGAAGCCACAGAATTCAATTAACCAAATACTCCCTTCCTTTGAGACTAGCCCAGCCATCAAACCGCTGGGCTTACTGACATCATCTACGATCGGTTCTCTCAGTGAGTCACGGCAGAAGCAGATAGGAAGCAACAGTCAGGAATCCCAGATGTGCAAATACAGCACCTGCATTCTGTCCATTCTTCTTCCTCTGTGGAGAGAGCATGGGGCTGGGCTTCGGGAAGGCACACACAGCTCTGGGCTTCCTGGCCAGCTGTGAAGTAGCTCTCTGGGCTTCACAGCCAGGACCCTGAGGGAGCTATTAGGAGCACACTCAAGAGAAGGCTCTCTTGGCAATTTTCACTCCACAGAAAAGAGAGCCCTGGGAAAACACATCCTCTTCCCCACACTAGTTCAACCGGCCTGGTCTGGCTCTGCTCATTTTGTTTCCATGTTTTCTGTATCTAGGGAAGATTTTAAAAATGAGATGTAATTTGGGATCCTGCTCTAAATTCCTGTACTAGAGGTACTAGAGGTAGCAAGGATCTTCTAGAAGTTTCCATGTTAACTACATCACAGAAGGCTCTTCCTTGGGATTGCTGCTGAACAGGGGTAGGTAGCTACCACCTCCTGCAGGGGGTATCTGCAGCCTGAGTACACGCAGCATTTGTTCAGAAACGCCTCTCACAGCATGGCCACAGTCACCACACTGGTCAGCCATAGCAAACCACCCAGAGCATCTTCTATTAGCACCCTTACCCCATACCCTGCCCCCACCCCATTCAAGGGTCTCTGGAACCTTGTGCTTATTTTCCCTTCAGCCTTGGGCCTATGTGGGGTCTGTCTAGCTAGGTAGTTTGTTCTTTGCTTGAGTTAGGATCATTTGTAGTGTAGCCTGACCTTCAAGTCACTTTGTAACTGAAGATGTTCTTGAACTCATGATCTCTCTACGCCTTCCTCCCCAGTGCTGGGATTACAGACGTGCACTACCATGCTTGGCTTCCAGTGGTCTCACTTCCTCCAAAAGGTAGTGCTTGACCCAGACTCCATCAGCGCCCCGTACCCTCCACCCCATTTTCCTTTTGTACACATATAATTGTAGATAAATATAGCAGAGAGTATGACATTTCATGTATAGACAACACAGTGATCAGATCCCTCATCTCAATCAGAGAAAAATCTCTTTGTGTTAGAAACATTTAACACCTTTCTACTAGATAGTTTAAAATCTGAAGGCTGGGCATAAGGCCAGAGGCAGGAGAATTATGAGTTTGAGGCCAACCTAGGGGTACTTAGAGAGATCTAGGATATCAAGAACCCTGCCTCAAAAAACCAAAACAATGACACAGGAGAGATAACTCAACTGTTAAGCGCATTGGCTGCTCTTCCAGATGACCCGTCTTCAATTCCCAGCATCCACATGGATCCTCAGGACCCTCTGTAATTCCAGTTCCAGGGGCTCTGACCTCCTCACATGTATATATATGCAGGCAAAGCACCAATCAATGCACATAAATAAAAATAAATAAATCATTAAAAAAACAAGAACAATATCAGTAATGAACAGTTGTTGAGTGGTTACCCTCCCATGATACGTAGAATAGATGTTGACCCTTCAAGCCAACTGTGTTGTGCCTGCTCACCAGCCTTGCTCCATCCCTCCCCCACCTCCCCAGCCCCTGTATCACTCATCAACTCTCTGCATCTACAAAGCGGTTACTCTTAACACGTTGTCCCCAATCTGTCTGCTTGCATAGCCCTTTCCTCAGCTCTAAGATTTTAGCCCGGACTGGCAGGGCTTTCTGTGGCTCTTGACAGAGGACTAGTTAATGGTTACAGATTTTAAAAAAAAATAATGCCAATATCAAAACAATAAAGACTTCCTAATTTTTTGTTACACCTATTTACTCATTTTGTGTGCATGTGTGCACTCTCATGCCACGGCACAAATGTGGAGGTCAGATGACAACTTTTACACTGAATTACAACTCCTCTTCCACTACATGGATTCTGGGAATTAAGCCTGGCTGGCAGGGTCTGCAGCAGGTACCCACATCCTCTGAGACATCTTGCTAGTCTGTCTGTCGTGTAGTCATTCACAGGCAGAAAGGAGCATCTTGGAAGATCTTGACTCTACCTGAACCACCCCATCACATCTCTCTGTGCACACAGGGTCACACAACACATGCCACTCCACACTGGGTCTTTTCCACTTAGGAACACATCTTCTAAACCATCCCGAGTAGTATGGACAGATGGACAGATTTTCTTTCTTTCTTTCTTTCTTTCTTTCTTTCTTTCTTTCTTTCTTTCTTTCTTTCTTTCTTCCTTCCTTCCTTCCTTCCTTCCTTCCTTCCTTCCTGTCCATCCTTCCCTCCCTCCCTCCCTCCCTCCCTCCCTCCCTCCCTCCCTCCCTTCCTTCCTTCCTTTCCTTTTTGGTTTTTCAAGACAGGGTTTCTCTGTGTAGCCCTAGCTATCCTGGAACTCTCTTTGTAGCCCAGGCTGGCCATAAACTGAGGGATTGGCCTGTTTCTGCCTCCCGAGTGCTGGGATTAATGGCATGTACCAGCGCAACCATTTTACTTCAGTCTTTCTGTCCCTTAAGTAATAAGTCATAAATGGCATGTAAAGATAATGTACCCATGAAGAGTAAAACTATATTTTATTTCTTTCTTGAGCAATGTGGTATGGACATCCTACCCTTTTTTGTGACCTTGATTGCTTCTGTGTGAAATAGTTACAAGACAAATTTCTAGAAATGGATTTCATAGGATCTAGAAAAAGTATTTGGGATCTGTCAAAGGCTCTTTGAAAGGTGGCAACAGCTGGCCACAGTAGCTTTATTCCCAGCATGTGCTGGTTTGGGTGAGAATGGCCCCCCTATACTGATATATTTGAATACTTGGTGTGGCGGAAAATATTAAAAAAGAACCTCCATGCAACTTGGACCCAGTTAGTAGAACTGTTTGGGAAGGATTAGGAGGTGTGGCCTTGTTAGAGGAGGTGTGTCACTAGGGAGGGCTGTGAAGTTTCAGAAGCCCCACATCACTCTCAGTTAGCTCTCTCTGTCTACTTCTGCCTTTCCATCTGCTTGTGATAATTTTGTTGTACACATTTTTATATGCTTGTGGATCAGATCTAACCTTTCAGCTGTTGTTACAGTACCGTCTGTTTGTTACCATGCTACGCACCATGATGGTTATGAATTCTACGACCTCTGGAACCATGAGCCCCAAATCAAATGTTCCTGTTTATAAGTTGCCTTGGTCATGGTGCTTTATCTCATCAACTGAAAAGTAGCTAAGCACAACGACAGAGGCAGGTGGATCTCTGTGAGTTCAAGGTCAGAAGTTTGCTCTATATAGAGGTCCTGCCAGTGAGACTCTGTCTTGGGGGCTGGAGGAGGGGAGAAAAAGGTGGCAATGAATAAACTGCCCACACTGTGTGAGCCTTTTGCCAGAAACTCCAGCCTAGCTGGTGTAGTTACTCTTATCATCTTACCAGCCTGGAAAATGTAACTTTGTTATGACTGTAAGTACTTGAATGACCCTATGTTTTAAAATCACTTGGGTTATGGCTCAGTTGGTATACTGCCTGCCACGCATGCACAGAACCCAGCATCACACATACTGAATATGGTGGTGCACATCTGGAATCCCAGAACTTGGGCCTCAAGTTCAAGGGTATTCTCAGTTACATAGTGAGTGGGAGGCCAGATTTGGGATATATGAGACCCTACCAAGAAAGGAGGGAAGGGAGCCGGGCGGTGGTGGCACACGCCTGTAATCCCAGCACCTGGGGAGGCAGAGGCAGGCGGATTTCTGAGTTCGAGGCCAGCCTGGTCTACAGAGTGAGTTCCAGGATAGTCAGGACTATACAGAGAAACCCTGTCTCAAAAAAAACAAATCCCCCCTCCCCCCCCCCCAAAAAAAAGAAAGGAGGGAAGGAAAGAAGAAAGAATGAATGGAAGGAAGGAAAGAAACAAAGCTATAAACGAGCATAACATTAATCTGCTCTGTGTTTCAGAATTCCTATTTCTTATATTACTTAATGTGCAATAATATTGCCTCTCACCTGACTTGAAAGCAGAACTGAGACTTGCCCTTTAGTTTCAGTTAGGAGAAACTTGGCCCAGGGGGTGGGTTCTCTTCTACCCCTTTATTTTGCTTTAAATATTTGGTCATTGCATGAAACAGTGTATGAATCTATTATGGTGACAAATGATTCTAGCACAGACTTGAATCTGAAAATGAAAACTTGGAGATCCATAGAGGTAATGACTGAGAGTGTCCTATACACTCCCTGCTCGCCCTCTGTCACCCACCATAATGTCCATATAGTCTTATGACTCACACTATTTTTCACAACTACTTTTGTTTATTAAATTTGACTTGGAAAAAATTCCACATGAAAACTGGCAGCCCCCTTTCCTTGTTTCTAAAGGTTATGGTGTATCATAAGGCAGATTTTTTTTTTTTTTTGGATTTTTTTGGATTTGGTTTTTTCGAGACAGGGTTTCTCTGTATAGCCCTGGTTGTCCTGGGACTCACTCTGTAGACCAGGCTGGCCTTGAACTCAGAAATCCACCTGTCTTTGCCTCCCAGAGTGCTGGGATTACAGGCTTGTGCCACCACCATCTGGCCCATAAAGCAGATTTTAAGGTGGTTTTACATTGTGGTGCACTAGAGCAGTGGTTCTCAACCTGTGGGTCGCAACCCCTTTGGGGTTCACATACCAGGCATCCTGCATGTCAGATATTTACATTACAGTTCTTCTTCTTGTTGTTTGTCAAGACAGGGTTTCTCTGTGTAGCCCTGGCTGTCCTGGAACTCACTCCGTAGACCAGGCTGGCCTCGAACTCAGAAATCTGCCTGCCTCTGCCTCCCAAATGCTGGGATTAAAGGCATGCACCACCACCGCCCAGCTTATATTACAATTCTTAATAGCAAAATTACAGTTATGAAACAGCAACAAAAATAATTTTTCGGTTGGAGGTCACCACAATGTGGGGAACTGTATTAAAGGGTCACAGCATTAGGAAGGTTGAGAACCACTGCTCTAGAGCATTCTATAGTCTCTTCAGACAGTCCTCAAGATAAAGACTGTGTGTTGACCTTCACCCTAGTGGCACAGAACCCAGTGAGTGACTTCCTCTTCGGTTCTGCTGCCATGGTTACTGGGCATTGTAACAATGCAAAATAAATAATAAGAAAAATAAATTCACATAAGAATCTCCTCAATGCAGAAGTTACTACGGTGTGGGTGTGAAATCTTAGCTCCTAAGCACCTGCTTCTTAGTATTCTACATGAGAGACTGAGCAGGGATCAGAGGTTCTCGTCACACATCCTGCAATGGCATATTTGTCTGAAAAACAGTGCTCCTGCCGGAGAACTATAAGCTGACCTTGTTGTGTCTCTCACGCAATGTCGTTTTTACTTGGAAAGGACGTGTTGACATACACATGACGGTCCTCTTGACTTTGAGGGTTGGCAAACATTTCCATAAAAATCAACCGAGCGAGTGAGTGAGTCACTTTTGGAAAACAACTGGCAGTATTCGCTGCCAGAACTAGTTCTGGTTTTCAATGGGAAAATAAGAATTTGAACAAACCTGCTTTAAGTCCCTTTGCCATCTACAGCATCTTCATCTCTTGTCACTCAGAGATGGGTTTGCTGTGGGTGGAGATTATTGAGCTCGGTTCTTAACATAGATATTTAATTTCCAAATATGTATTTATTGTGTATGTGTGTGTGTGTGTGTGTGTGTGTGCATGTGTGTGTGTGTCATCTCACTGGCTCCTGATACTTACATTATATGATGAATGGTGTCAGCATTTAAAAGCTCTGTGTAATTTAGGAAACTAATATTTTCCAAACACTGAATGCATTATGTTACAAATTCACACATGGATAAAAGATTCATTCAAAGAACAAAAGGAAGAATGGAGTTTTATATAACAGAGTGTTAAAAGTGTTAAGTTCATATTGATTCGAATTCAGATTACACACTGCAACCTGTAATTAAAGAACTACCACTTACTGATGATGTTTTATGTAGCATCCAAGAACATCCACAGCTATCTGGAAAAGGTTACTGAGAGTCTCCTCTCTCTGAGCTGCATATCTCTGGAAGGCAGTTATTCATTAAACAATGTCATCAGACCAGCAGTGACTCATGGGCTGAATGCAGACACAGGTCTGAGAGCTCAGCCGCGAACAAGACATAGCATCTCTGTTCTCATGAAATTATTTTGTTTTGAGATATACAATTATTTTTCAGAAGAATATATAGTTTATGTTAACTTGCAGTGGCTTCTATTGTTTAAAATGTATTACTGGGCTGGAGAGATGTCTCACTGGTTAAGAGCACTGACTGTTCTTCCAAAGGTCCTGAGTTCAAATCCCAGCAACCACATGGTAGCTCACAACCATCTGTAATGAGATCTGACGCCCTCTTCTGGAGTGTCTGGGGACAGCTACAGTGTACTTACATATAATTACTAAATAAATAAATAGATAAATAAATAAATCTTTAGAAATGTATTACTATGTACATTTAATTTTTTTAAATATTTTTATTTTCTATATTCTTTGTTTACATTCCAAATGATTTCCCCTTTCCCGGATCCCTCCTCCCCATATGTCCCATAAACCTTCTTCTCTCCATCCCTTCTCCAATCACCTCCCTCCTTTTTCTCTGTCCTTATATTCCCTTCCCATGCTAGATCAATCCTTTCCAGGATCAGGACCCTCTCCATACTTCTTCATGGGAATCATTTGTTATGCAATTTGTGCCTTGGGTATTCAGGGCTTCTGGGCTAATTAATATCCACCTATCAGAGATTGCATTCCATGTGTATTCTTTTGTGATTGGGTTACCTCACTTAGGATGATATTTTCCAGATCAAACCATTTGCCTAAAAATTTTGTGAATTCATTGTTTCTAATTGCTGAGTAGTATTCCATTGTGTAAATATACCACATTTTCTGTATCCATTCCTCCTTTGAGGGGCATCTGGGTTCTTTCCAGCTTCTGGCTATTATAAATAAGGCTGCTATGAACATAATGGAGCATGTGTCTTTATTGCATGCCAGGGAATCCTTTGGGTATATGCCCAGGAGAGGTATAGCAGGGTCCTCTGGAAGTCTCATGTCCAGTTTTCTGAGGAACCTCCAGACTGATTTCCACAGTGGTTGTACCATCTTACAGCCCCACCAGCAGTGGAGGAGTGTTCCTCTTTCTCCACATCCTCGCCAGCACCTGTTGTCTCCTGAGTTTTTGACCTTAGCCATTCTGACTGGTGTAAGGTGAAATCTCAGGGTTGTTTTGATCTGCATTTCCCTAATGACTAATGATGTTGAGCACTTCTTAAGGTGCCTCTCGGCCATCTGAATTTCTTCAGGTGAAAATTTTTTGGTCTAACTTCTTGAGTTCTTTGTATATATTGGATATTAGCCCTCTATCAGATGTGGGGTTGGTGAATATCCTTTCCCAATTTGATGGTTGCCGTTTTGTCCTTTTAACAGTGTCCTTTGCCTTACAGAAACTTTGTAATTTTATGAGGTCCCATTTGTCAATTCTTGATCTTAAAGTATAAACTATTGGTGATCTGTTCAGGAACTTTTCCCCTGTGCCCATGTCCTCAAGGGTCTTCCCCAGTTTCTTTTCTATTAGTTTCAGTGTGTCTGGTTTTACATGGAGGTCCTTGATCCACTTGGAGTGAAGTTTAGTACATGGAGATAAGAATGGATCAATTCTCATTCTTCTGCATGCTGACCTCCAATTGATCCAGCACCATTTGTTGAAAAGGCTATCTTTTTTCCACTGGATGTTTTTGGCTCCTTTGTCAAAGATCAAGCGACCATAGGTGTGTGGATTCATTTCTGGATCTTCAATTCTATTCCATTGGTCCACTTGTCTGTCACTGTGCCAATACCATGCAGTTTTTAACACTATTGCTCTGTAGTATTGCTTGAAGTCAGGGATACTGATTCCCCCAGAATTTCTTTTGTTGTTGAGAATAGTTTTAGCTATCCTGGGTTTCTTGTTATTCCAGATGAATTTGAGAATTGCTTTTTCTAACTCTGTGAAGAACTGAGTTGGGATTTTGATGGGGATTGCATTGAATCTGTAGATCGCTTTTGGCAAGATGGCCATTTTAACTATATTAATCCTGCCAATCCACGAGCATGGCAGATTTTTCCATTTTCTGAGGTCTTCTTCGATTTCCTTCTTCAGAGAACTGAAGTTCTTGTCATATAGATCTTTCACTTGTTTGGTTAGAGTCACACCAAGATACTTTATATTGTTTGTGGCTATTTTGAAGGGTGTCGTTCCCTAACTTCTTTCTCAGCCTGCTTATCCTTTGAGTATAGGAAGGCAACTGATTTGCTTGAGTTGATTTTATAACCAGCCACTTTGCTGAAGTTGTTTATCAGCTATAGGAGTTCTCTGGCGGAGGTTTTCTGGTCACTTAAGTAGACTATCATGTCATCTGCACATAGTGATAATTTGACTTATTCCTTTCCAATTTGTATCCCCTTGACCTCATTATGTTGTCTAATTGCCCTAGATAGAACTTCAATTACTATATTGAAAAGATATGGAGAGAGAGGACAGCCTGTCTAGTCCCTGATTTTAGTGGGATTGCTTCAAGTTTCTCTCCATTTAGTTTGATGTTAGCTACCGGTTTGCTGTATATTGCTTTAACTATGTTTAGGTATGGGCCTTGAATTCCTGTTCTTTCCAAGACTTTTAGCATGAAAGGATGCTGAATTTTGTCAAATGCTTTTTCAGCATCTATTGAAATGATCATACGGTTTTTTTTTCTTTGAGTTTGTTTATGCAGTGGATGGCATTGATGGATTTCCTTATATTGAACCATCCCTGCATCCCTGGGATGAAGCCTACTTGATCATGGTGGATGATTGTTTAGATGTGTTCTTGGATTTAGTTGGAAAGAATTTTATTAAGTATTTTTGCATCGATATTCATAAGGGGAATTGGCCTGAAGTTCTCTTTCTTTGTTGGATCTTTGTGTGGTTTTGGTATCAGCGTAATTATGGCTTCATAGAATGGGTTAGGTAGTATTCCTTCTGTTTCTATTTTGTGGAATAGTTTGAAGAGTATTGGTGTTAGCTCTTCTATGAAGGTCTGATAGAATTCTGCACTGAAGCCATCTGGTCCAGTGCTTTTTTTGGTTGGGAGACTTTCTATGACCACTTTTATTTCTTTAGGTAGATGATCTATTTGATCCTGATTTAATTTTGGTGTCTGATATCTGTCTAGGAAAATGTCCATTTTCTCCAGATTCTCCAGTTGTGTTGAGTATAGGATTTTGTAGTAGGATCTAATGATTTTTTTAATTTCCTCAGTTTCTGTTGTTATATCTCCCTTTTCATTTCTAAGTTTGTTAATCTGGATACTGTCTTTGTGCCCTTTGTTTAGTCTGGCTAAGGGTTTATCTATCTTGTTGATTTTCTCAAAGAACCAGCTCCTGGTTTTGTTGATTCTGTGTATGGTTCTCTTTGTTTCTATGTGATTAATTTTAGCCCAGTGTTTGATGATTTCCTGTCTTCTACTCCTCCTGGGTGAAATAGCTTCTTTTTGTTCCAGGGATGATTCTTCTTCTTCTTCTTCTTCTTCTTCTTCTTCTTCTTCTTCTTCTTCTTCTTCTTCTTCTTCTTCTTCTTCTTTTTCTTCTTCTTCTCTTTTGGTTTATTCGAGACAGGGTTTCTCTGTATAACCCTGGCTGTCCTGGAACTCACTCTGTAGACCAGGCTGGCCTCAAACTCAGAAATCCACCTGCCTCTGCCTCCCCGAGTGTGGAATTACAGGCATGTGCCACCACCACCTGGCTGAGGCCATGCCTTCTAATTGTACCACTTCCTGTGAGTCTATGGAGGCTATTTTCTTTCAAGCCACCACAATTGCTAGGCTGAGGTGTCCCTCAGTTGATAGAGTGTTTGCCTAGCATGCACAGAGACCTGGAACTGATCCCAGGCACTGCACAGGCTAGGTGTGGTGGTACCTGCCTGTAATTCTAGCATCTGAGTGATTGATGCAGGCAAACCAAAAGTTCAAGTTTATCCCTGGCTACATAGTGAATTTGGTGCCATCGCAGGATATGTAAGTCCATGTCTCAAAAATTGTAAAAATGAGTCAAATTGCTACATTTTTATGTTTGGACACAGTCACTGGACTTGCTGTAATCTGAGCTTCAGCTGCCAAAACCCTCTCTGGTGATGGCTCTGAGTATGGTCTCACAAAACAAGCAAAGCCTTGAGACTTGAGTTTTCTTCTGTGCACTCTTTGAAGCCCTCAGCCCTCACACTGAGGCCCCTCCTTTATGGACCCAAGCATTGCATTTGGAAAACATGTCCAGAAGAGACACTTCTTCTTTTTTCTTTCTCCTTTTATTTCAGGTATTGTTATCTTGGAAAGCCCCAGGATGGTGGGTGGCCAAGAAGAGGAGGTCACCACAGTTATCCTTCCTGCTGCTAGGAGTGGATGGATCATCCTCAGAACCCTGCCCCAGGGAGGGTGGGTGCCATACAAGCAGGTTCTGCAGGGAGAGAAGACAGAGGGACTGGCTCCTGTTGAGATTCCTGTAGAGGTTTGGAGACCTATTTCTGGAAATCTCTGAAGTTAGCAGAAGTTGAAGTCACCCTGTTATCTCCTTGAAAAGGTTAACATTCTGATTTGAAAAACGAGTCTCACAAAAAAAGATCAAATAGATATAGTCAAGGTTGCCAAGGCTGAAGGCAGTAAGACAGAATGGAAATCCAGGGCTATTTTCTTCGTATTTTAAAATGTTTGTGTGTTTGCTTATCTTGAAGTGGGACTGGGCTCACATGTGCACAATCATGCATGGCTTATCCTTTTTTAAATTAAAAATATTTTAATCTTTTATTGAATACACTTTAAGAGAGCAGCAGCTGAGCAGTAACTAGGGCCACCTTCAGCTTTCTTTCAGACTAACCTTTCAACTGAGTTATAGTATTTATATTTTCTTGTGGTCATGGCATTACAAATCCATGTGTGCATTCAATATTCAACGATCCAATCAGGGTGTATCTTAGTTAGGGTATTACTGCTGTGAAGAGACTCCATGACCAAAGCAACTCTTGTAAGGACAAAGTTTAATTAGGGCTGGTTTGCAGGTTCTAGGGTTCAGTCCATTATCATCAAGGCGGGAGCATGGCAGCATCCAGGCAGACATGATGCAGGAGGAGCTGAGAGTTCTACATCTTCATCTGAAGTCTGCTAGCAGAATACTGACTTCGAGGAAGCTAGGATGAGGGTTTTAAAGTTTACACCCACAGTGCCACCTCTACTCCAAGAATGCAACACCTACTCTAACAGGGCCACACCTCCTAATAGTGCCACTCCCTGGGCCAAACCATCACAGAGTGTCTTAGGGTTTCATTGCTGTGAACAGACAACATAACCAAGGCAACTCTTATAAAGGCAAATATTTAATTGGGGCTGGCTTACAGGTTCAGAGGTTTATTTAGGAACCATTTAGGCTGGCAGTGTGCAGGCAGACTTGGTGCTAGAAGGAGCTGAGAGTTCTACATCTTCATCCACAGACAGCTGAAGAGGACTGTCTTCTGTAGGCAGCTAGGAGACTCATCCACACTGGGCAGAGCCTGGGCATAGGAGGAGACCTCAAAGTCCACACTTATTTATTTATTTATTTATTTATTTATTTATTTATTTATTTATTTATTTGGTTTTCGAGACAGGGTTTCTCCATGTAGCCCTGGCTGTCCTGGAACTCACTCTGTAGACCAGGCTGGCCTTGAACTCAGAAATCCACTTGCCTCTGACTCTCAAGTGCTGGAATTAAAGGTGTGTGCCACCACCGCCAGACAAAGTCCACCTTTATAAAGATAGACTTCCTCCAACAAGGCCACACCTCCTCTTTTTTTTTTTTTTGGTGATTTTTAAGACAGGGTTTCTTTGAAGGCCACAGTTCCTAATAGTGCCACTCCCCTTGAGCCAAGCATTCAAATGCATGAGTTTATAGGGGCCAAACCTGTTCAAACCATCACACAGAGTAATCAGCATTTCATCTCTTGAATGTTGCTGCTGGATTAGAGCCTTCTAACTCTTTCCCTCCGGTGTTTCTCAAAAGTGTAATTAAATATCATTAGTGAGCCCAGGGTTTCCTAAGGCCTGTAGCTATGTCTTTCATGTTCAGCTCCGGCTTCTGTGGGGAAAGATGTGACCAGGGACCCAGGGACCCAGGGACTAGTAGGAACTCCATCTCTCTCTCTCTCTAGTTTACAGGAAATAAGCCTCTTAGCTTCAGCTTCTCATAGGTGTAACGCAGGGATTAGATAGACACTGAAATGGCCAAGGTTGTGTTGAACTCTGTTGTTTAGTGTCTCCAAAGGAGGTCTGAGCCTGTGAGAAAAGTGAGAGAGGGGCAGGGAAAGGAAAGACAGGAGTGAGGAAATGAGGGGAAGGAAAAGGAAGGAGGGGGAGGGAGGAAGGGAAGGGAAGAAAAGGGAAAGGAAGAGGGAAGAGGAGAGAGGGGAAGGGAGAGGGAAGAGGAGAGAGAGGAGAGGGGAGAGGGGAGAGGGGAGAGGGGAGAGGAGGTGGGAGGGGAAAGGGAGGGGAAGGAAGGAAGGGAAAAAAGGGAAGGGGAGGGGAGTGAAGAGAAGGGGAGAGGAGAGGAGGGGAGAGAAGGGAAAAGAAGGGGAGAGAAGGGACCAGCTCTTGTGTTTGCCCAGCACAGAAGCCAGGAGGCATCTGAAGGCTTTGGTTCCACCTATTTCTGGCTCATGAGTTCACCCTGAGGTCTACGCCAAGCCCCTGTGGTTTTTTCATCTTTCCACCCCAGTCAACATGACAAAATGACTAAAAATACAGTGCACCCTACAGTCCGGCCACCCGGCCAACACCCTCCCTTAAATTGACTCATTTTCTGACTTAGGTGTGAGGTAGAAGAGAGCCAGGGGCAGGCCGTATTTGGAAGTTTTGACTCTCCGGCACTCCATGAGGCTGAAGTCTGAGCTTCAGTCTCCTCATATTGTAAGGATTATAGGAAGTAAGTGCAGATGAGAAACTGACCAGAGACTGAAAGCTGGGTCTGTATCAGTTCCTACTTCCCTGGCCCTGTCCTTCACTCGGGCCTTTCTGGAAGTTTCTGTCACTAAGTAAGAGATGAAGGCTGCCCTCAGTCAGTTTTAATTGTCATCCCGACACTGACTAGAGCCATCTAATAGGAGAAGCCTCCACTGAGGAACTACCCTGGGGTCATGTCTATGGGAGCCAGTCCTGATTGTTAATTGATGTAGGAGGCCAGGCCCACTGTGGGCAGCACTACTCTCTGCCTGGGCGGTCCTGGGCTGTGAAAGAAGGGTCGCTAAGCCTGAGCCAGTGAGTGGGCCAGCACACACTGTGAATACATGACTTACACTTCAAGTTACTTTTCAAGTTTCTGCTCTGACTTCCTTCCGGGCTGGACTTTGACTTGGAAGATGAAATCCTTCCTAAGTTGCTTTTGGTCAGTGAGCCTGGCCTTTAGCAATAGCTCGGGGCAGGAGGGGGGATTTATCCCCAAAGCCCCATCATGCCTTTGGCAGTTTCATCTTCGTTTTTCAGTGTTGCTATTAGCGCAGCTTCAGCTATTTCTTCAGTTGTCCCAAGGTCCTCATGAGAGGACTCAGACTCAATCAGGCGTCTTCCTGGAAGCAGTATACTCTGCAGGTGTTTTCTGAGCCTTGACTCCTGGGCAGGAGTCCAGTTCTCTTTCCCATCCCACCCCTTGCTTCATCTATAGCCCTCTAAGGGCCTCTTCCAGGTGGGATCACCTATTTTCTGCATCATTTGACTCCATGAAGTGGGTTGATCCTCTTTTTTCTTGGGGTTTCCTCAAAGGCAGTTGTTGCTGCGAGCTTCTGGAGTCTTTAAGGTCTGGACATGTCCTTGCTGTCACTTACCCTGCACAGGAGAGAGGTTTGCTCACCACCCCTCCCATTTAGAAGCTCTGGTTCTCCCGTATCCCAGCTCGGATGAGGTTCCATTGAAGATACTCCTCACAGTAGTCCCAGTAGCTTTAGAAGTGTGACCTATGCCCTCTCTGAGAACTTGGGGAATGTTTGTCAGAATGTTCTGAGATGTCCCAGAGCCCTGATCCCTGATGTGGGTCTGAGTGCTCTAATGAGAAGAGCGTACGTGGTTTCCTGTTTCTGTCTCCTTTCAGAGGGTCATGGGGAGAGTAGTGTCAGCGCTCACCATCCACGAATGTCCTTACTCCTGTGGTAAGGTCTGTGGTAAGGAAAGATACCCTGAACAGTGCCTGTGCATGTCAACCCAGGGAGCCAAGTTTTACCTTCCTGATGCTAATACGGCTGAGCAAGCGCCTACTAGTGAGCCCTCCACTTCTCCAGCTGTGTCGAATGAACTTATTTTCATTGTGTGTGTGTGTGGGGGGGGGGGCAGGGCAGGAGGAAGAGGGAGGGGGTTGGGGGAGGGACAGAGGAGAAAAAGAGAGGTGGAGGTCAGAGGACAGCTTTTGGGAGTCAGTTCTTCCCTTCCACCATATTGAGACATGTTGTCTCTGGCTGTTTCTGTGTACTTCAGGCTATCCGGCTGCCTTCTGCCTCCTATCTCATTGTAGGAGCGCTGGGATTACAGATGATGCCAGCATGTGTCACCTTTTACATAGGCTCTAGGGACTGGCTCAGGTCACCAGGCTTGCCGGGCAACAACTGGCTATTCTCTCTGTTTCAGCACCCCCCTGACTCTGGTTCCAAAGGTCCCCAGTGTAGGATGAGCACTCTCTATCTGAAATGCTTGCAATCAGAGGCATTTGGGATTTTATGCCAGGTTTTGGGGTATTTTCATATGCACATTGAGAAACCATGGGATGCAGTTCCAGTCTGAAGACAGTTGATGTTCCCTGCGCATATCATAGGAGTGGTTGCAAGGACAGAGGACAGAGTAGAGAGAGAATCTGAAAGGAAGACAATCTGATGGAGAAGATCATTGCTGTGTATCCCACAGACACTCTGGGAGAAGAAGGCCGTGTGGAGTTAACGCCCTGGAATACCCCAGGAATGTGATGGTGGAGGCCCGGGAGGGCAGAATGAGGGAACTGAGAACTCTGGCTGCCGGACGTGCTGCTTCTGAGCAAGGGATTGGACAGAGAGTCCCACACTACAAATAGAATGAGCCACACTCAAGGCTGAGCACAACATAGGCTGAAGGCCATCACAGCTTACAGAGGTGATCGTGTTAGCTTCCTGAAGTAACAGAGAACATCTGGGAGAAAGGAGAGGAGTCCCCGAGTGACAGAGACACAGAGCAGCAGGGCTTGGGAACCCAGGAGAAAATATCTACTCCAAGTCTCCATCTTCGAGAAGAGATCCGGATGCAGGGAGGGAGGAGCTTGCCCCAGAAAAGTAACTACAGGGGCTGGAGACATAGCTCAGAGGTTAAGAGCACACTGGCTGCTCTTTCTAGAGACCAGGGTTCAAGTCTCAGTATACACAACCATCTCTAACTCCAGTTTCAGAGGATCCAGTGCCTTCTTCTGACTTCTCTGAGCACCAGTCATACATGCGTGGCACAGACATATATGTAGGCAAAACATCCATACTCATAAAACTTAAGAAGTAATTAATTACAGGGCCACTTGTGGTAATACATAGCTTTATCCCAGAACTTGGCAGGTGTGCTGGCTAATTTTATGCCAACTTGACACAAACTAGAGTTATCTGGAAGGAGGATATTGGAAAAATACCTCCATAAGAGTTACAAAAGGACATTTTTAAAATTAGTGATTGATGGGAGAGGGTACCATACCTGGGCTGGGGGTCCTGGGTTCCATAAAAATACAAGATGTGCAAGCCAGTAAGCAGCACTCCTCTGTGGCTTCTGCGTCAGCGCCTGCCTCCAGTTTCTGCTCTGCTTAAGGGCCTATCCTGACTTCCTTTGATGATGATCAGTGATATGAAATTGTAAGCCAAATAAACCCTTTACTTCCTAATATGCTTTGTTCGTGGCGTTTCATCACAGCAAAGTAACCCTAACCAGGACAGAGGCCAGAATGACCATAGTGGGGTATTGATTGCCATGACAGACCTCACCATGTTGTTTTGCGGAAGGGTTGTGGAAGGACTTTGGAATTTTGGGTGAGAAAAGCCTTTGAATGTGCCAGGCTTGGTGAACTATTCTTTGGGAGCTTGAAAGATAAGAATCTTGAGAGAGATACAGATGGCAGAGGCCCGGCTTGCGCCGTTTCGGAGGGAAGTTTGAGGGTCGATGAGGGCCATTTGCTATTTTGACTTACTCCATGGTTCCCATTAGCTATGGCTGAAAATTGAGCTGTGATTGCCAAGATACCAGAGCCTCTCAAGTGAAACCTTTGCTTTCCTGGGACAGTTGATGCTGATTAGCTGGAGCTGAGAAATTAGTGTCTATTAAAAAGAGCATCACTGAGGTGAAATCTTCTAGGGAGTTGTTTCCTCTGAGTCAGCACAGATGAGCTGTGTTCCAGAGGTGGCCAAGGTTGTACTTTGTGCTGATAAGGGTCCTTGTTAGTGCAAGGTGGTACAGGTTTTGAAGGTGTGAAGGGGTCATGGAGATCAGCTGAGGCTTGGCACTGTGGGGCAGGGCTGGAGTCACCGAAAAGAGCCCAGGAGAGGCTAATGGTGAGAGTGCAGCCCAGTTGCAGCAGAAGATCCCAGTGTTTTAGAGATGCCAGCACCATGGGATGACCCAGCGCAGCAGCAGATGAGGAGGGAAGATGGCCGAAGCCTAGGGAGGCAGCTGTGTGGGTTGCAGAGGTCAGAGCTGGAGAAGTGACCCAAGCCCTGTGGAGGAGCCCAGATAATTGTTAGTAAATCTTAGACATTAGACATAGAGTTATTTACACCGTCGGAGATTGGTTTTGCCTTTGGTTCAGATTGTGACCGTGTCCTGGTTTGTCCCTCTTGAAGTGAAAAAGTATTTGATTTATTTTTGATTTTACAGGAGCCCACAGCTGAGAGACTTTGAATTTTAAGAGACTTTGGATTTTAAAAGAGATTGGCTATTTCAAAGAGACTAAATTTTTAAGGGTTTGAATTTTTGAATGTATTTACTTTTAGTGCACTGGTGTTTTACTTGTATGTATGTCTGTGTGAGGGTGTTGGGTCCCCTAAAATTAGAGTTACAGATAGCTACGATCTGCCTTGTGGGTACTGGGAGTTGAACTTGAGTCCTTAGGAGGAACAGCCAGTGTTCTTAACTACTGAGTCACCTTTCCAATCAACAGGAAGGAAGGAGCTCCAAGAAGGCTACGCCTACTCGAAGAAGGCCACGCCTCCTAACTGTGCCCTGGGACAAACATACAAACCATCACATTTCCTCAGCTCCCCAGCCACATCCTCCTCTGTGCTCTCTAGCACACTGCCTGTTTCTCTTACAGTGCTGAAGATGTCTGCTCACAGCTCCACTAGCCAGCCCGGGCCCCTTCATAGAAGGAGGATATTCCATTGATTTGCACATCTGCTGTCCCTTGGGGATCCACCTGGCTAGCCCTAGCTTGTATGTGGTGTGCAGTCGTAACACAAGGTGGGTCACGGAATGCCTGCTATGCGCCATCCGCTCTCCTGGTGCAGACAAAGTCACCTCTGAGACTCACTCTTTAGATCAGGACTCTGAGGCTCAGGGGGGAGGCATATAGCCCACATGGATCCCTAAGTATGCATCAACTGAGCCCCACACAGTGTGTGTGTGTGTGTGTGTGTGTGTGTGAGAGAGAGAGAGAGAGAGAGAGAGAGAGAGAGAGAGAGAGAGATGCACTCAGGTCTGTTCATGGATGCTAAGGAATGAAACATTCATCTTCGTGCTTGTGCCACCAGACCAGTGCAGCATATTTTTGCACAGTTAGCTTTCTCTCCAGGTCAAGACCTGCATCTACTTAGTATTCATACTTGTTGATTTTAGAACTAAATTACTCACACATCTTCAGTTGACACTGGGGCACAGTAAACATTTCCCAAAGGAGAGAACTAACACCGAGAAGCAGACACATGGAGGGCATCCTCCGGGAGAGCACTCTGAGGGTCAGACTTCTGGTAGACCTCAGTCTTTCTGGGAACCCTTGGCTTGTGTGTGCAGGCTAATTTCCACTATGTTGTCAGGGAAACAAGGATACTCTGTCACAGCTGCTTACCACAGCAGGGTTGCCAACACTTACCACACCCAGCTTACATGCCACTTTGGTTTTGTGTTGTGGGTTTGTTCTCCAGGGTGTGAGGGACCGCCTTGGTGAGCTCATCTTTACTGGTCTCTGACTGCCACCCATTGATGTGCCTTGGCACTTATTTTTACCACTGGTTCCAGGGAAGATCTAAAGGTTGATGGTCCCCACCCAGGTGACCCGGTTCTTGAGATCTCCATCCTAATGGCCCTGACTCCCACTAGTGTCATAGTGTCTTGACATGGAGGACAACCATCAGATTTCGAAGTAGAAAGTTTACTCAGAGATGGGTCTCCCCCTCAGTTTGGCATGGTGGTGTATGTCCTTAATCCCAGCACTTGGAGGGAGAAGCAGGTGGATCTTAGAGTTCGAGGCTAGCCTGGTCAACAAAGTAAGTCTAGGACAGACAGGGATACACAGAGAAATCCTGTCTCAAGCAAAAAAAAAAAAAAAAAAAAAAAAAAAAACCAAAGAAAAAAAAAGAATTCCTTCTTAACACCCTTTGGCTCAGCTCACCCCAACTTTTTGGGAAATATCTGAGGCTTGGCAGTCAAGGCGGAGGTAGCAGAAGACCCGAGAGCTCAGAGATTTGGGTCTGAATTATGGCCTGTTGTTAACCTCGCTTTTCAAAATTAAACTCTGTTCTCTTGGTCATCAAACATTTACTTTGTGTTGGGCCCAGTGCTGGACTCTGGGGTCACCCAGATAAGAAACACTTCCTTCTCTTACCCAGATCACAGTTTGATGGGAACGTCAAACATGTCCCCAGGATAAGAGCAGTGGTAGCCCTAGTAATGGAAGAGTCCCACTTAGCTTCTCAAACTTATCACTGTCCCCCTCTTGGGCCCACAGATAGCAAAGGCTTCTTTAGAAGCACACACTGCAAGTGGTGTAGGTGAGCATATAGCCTGATGCTCACACTGACATAAATGAGGCTACTGCAAGCCCCTTGTCTACTATTTCCTCATCTGTGAAATGGGCTGACAGAGGCTGTACCCATAGGCTTGGGTTCATCTCACTGAGTTCTGTGTACTTACCTGGAGAATACAGAAACTTTTCTAGATGATTGATCTTTCTTGAGCATCCCATGTTCACATGTGGAATGAACCTTTAGAGGGACCCATACATCTCCCGCCACCCAGAACATGGTGGAGGAGATGGCCAGGAGCAAGGGGCATGGCTGCAGAATGAGAGCTGTCGACTGCAGCTACTGAAACTGCTTATGTACACTCTTAGCCACTGTGGACTGTGTTCTGTGAGGACACACGTCATTGAAGGGTGGCTTTGGAAAAGAGCCACAGAGACATTGCAATAGCTGTCCTTATTTATGGCAGGAACCCTGACCTGGGAACTCCAGGCTTCAGACTGGCAGGTTTCTCCCAGAGTCCTTTCTTCTTACACCCTTACCTGGAGCCTGTGGTCTTCGAAGGGCACAACTTGAGACCTTGGGAGAGCCACTCTTCTGGGTAGTTTCAAAGTTGCAGGCACCAGCTCCTTTGGTACTGCTCAAAGGCATAACAACCCTGAGTTCCTCCCATGTCCAGCATCCGTACGATTGGTTAAAAGATCAAGATTCTTTCTGAGACTCAACACCCAGGTTAGTATGACATCTCAAGAGGCTTCTCATGGAAAGGCCAAAGAGAGAGAAGGGGATATCACTTGCTTGGCCAGGTGTGTGCATGCCACGGGCCCGTTGTACAGATGGAGGAATCCAGGTTGCTAGCAGGCTAAGAGTTGCAGGAATATTTAGAGGTTCCTGATACTTCTCATGGGTTGGGAGGACGACTATGTCAGTATGTTCTAAGATAAAATAGGATATGAGATTATGTAAACAACACAATACCTATAAACGACAGAGGACAAATTTCAGGAGATTGTGTGCAGGAAAAAAGTGGTTCTCTCTCTCTCTCTCTCTCTCTCTCTCTGTGTGTGTGTGTATGTGTGTATGTGATTTACATATGGATGTGTGTATAAGTATTTGCGTGTGTGGATATATTTGGGGGGGATACATGTGCACATGTGTGTAAGCCTCAGGTTAACATGGGTGTCTTCCCGGAAGGCTCGCCACCTTCTATACCAAGGAGTGTCTCACTCTGAAATTGGAGCTCACAATGACTGAATAGTCCGGCATGCCAGTTTACTCACAAGACTCCCTGTCTTGTTTCCCACATTCTGGGGTTGCAGGCGTGCCTCCATGCCCACCCAGCTTTCATGTGGGATTTGGGGAGTGGGGCTCTGGTCCTCATGCTTATGTGGTAAGTGCCCTCCTTACTGAACCGTATCCAATTCTTTACCCCTGAGCCCCATCCCCAGCTCTCTTCTTCTTCTCTCCTTAAAAGGAAGGCCCTCCTAGAGGGCCAGGGTTACCCAATTCCAGAGTGATCATGTCTTGACCAGTTATGTAAGCATTTGAACCCTGTCTTCCAATAAAGCCACATTCTGGCAAGGGCATGGATTTCAGGGAGACACTATTATCCAATTCAGGGTACCGGGCAAGGACGGAAAATGCCAAGGCTGTATTCCACATAATGCATTGAAGCTTCAGCCCACAGAGTTTGCTGATGCTCCAGAGGAATTAGAAACAAGGGTGGAGCTGTGCCAGAGCTCTGTAAGCATCCCTGGGGACTCCTGCCAGGCAGGGTGATGTAGAGTGGCTGAGTGCCTGCTATTTGCTGTGGTCATCTGCTAGGTCTTTGATGTGAGCTCACATCTACTGTCAAGGCCTAAGTACCTGCCCCTTCCAGCTTCAGGCTCAGCCCTGCAGCACTGCTATTTCTGGAACACACAAACCTATAAGACTTTATCTCTAAGGCACAAGGTCATATCCACACCATCGCATAACTCACACTTTTCACACACCCCATCCCATACATTGTATGTATACACACATACCACACATACATATATCCTATAAGCCCAGATCTTCCACAGAGCCCACATCACACACATTGTACATGTATACCAAGCATCACACACATGCCATTTGTACACATACCATCCATACCCACATCTTCCATGGCCTCACTGTCTCCCACTATATATACCATACGTAGCCATGTACTATACACCTACCTCAAATACATATAAACACCAGCCATATGTATATCACAATACACATATCTCTACTTACCCCAATATTATATGCATACACAATCTATACATACCACATATTGTTTACACCTAACATGCACCACACACAGTACACACACTCCACACTCACACAAACACACACATACTTCATATACATATGCTATCCTACCATATACTTACTATACTCCCACAAACACTACGACATATACTACTCACACAGCATACCACACACGCCTACCCCATTAACACACACCCCTATAAATTCCCACCCCATATGCAAATAGCACATCCATACCACACATATGCCCAGAGTGCGGTCACCTTGTAGCCAAGCCTAGCAGAGGCATTCAGGATCAAACTTGTCCCATCTTGGTTCTCATGCTTTCTTCCTGATGATCTTGGGAACTTGCCAAGTTGTATCATGCCTCAGTTTCCTCATGTATAAATGAGGTACTAATGGGAATCTCTGGCTTTGGAAAGGATTACAAATAATATTAAGCCTGTTCTTGACCTTGGTGACTACTTTCAGCCTTAGTAGTGACCAGCCAGTATCTTGGTCAGTGTTCTAGTGCCTTGGCCCAACTCTTATAAAAGAAAGCATAAACTTAGTTTTAGAAGTTTAGTTCATTATCATTGTTGCAGGGAGCATGGCAGCAGGCTTAAAAGGCACGGTGCTGGAGAAGTAGCTGAGAGTTAGAGCTACATCCTGATCTGTGGGCAGAGACAGACAGACAGAGACAGAGAAAAAGAACCTGGCATTAGCTTCTCGAAGTCAACCACCAATGATACACTTTCTTCAACAAGGCCACACCTCCCGATCCTTCTAATCCTTTCAAACAGTTCTACTCCATGGTGACTAAGCAAGCACATGAGCCAGTGGAGACCAATCGCATTCAAGTCACTACACTCAGTCTCCTTGTTGGGGCCCAATAGCATCCCCAGGAGGTGCTCTTTAGTAAGGGCTTTGAGAATCTAAGGCAAGGTGGCATTCAGCTCTACAAGTAATCTCACATTCCAGTAACTGACAGGAAATAACAGGAGTGAGGGCCATCTCATCCTGGAAGAGCTGTTCAGAAGTAACTCTGAGGGTGGGGTAACTGTTTTCTGTGATTTGTCACTCTGGAGATGATGCTCTGCTTGAAAAGGAGATTAATTGGGAATGTACACGAGTAGGTCACAGTATTTAACAGCATCCCAGTAGACAAGCCTCACTGTCCCTGGCTTCTCTGTTCTCTGCCAGCTGAGATGGTCAGCTGTCTCTATGTTACTATGTTATGTCTCTGTGTTAGTGTCTCTTATATTTTTATGGGTGCTGACACTTCAGGCAGCCACTCCTGAGCAGACAAATGTCTTCTATTTACACAGCAGTTACACAAAAAAAATCTCAGAGGGTGACTGGCAAACATAGACACACATATGTATACCACACACACACACACACACACATACACACACAGACACTTATTCAAAATACATATGTATACTCCCATATATATAGCTATATCACACAATCTTATATATGCACCACACAACAAACACACAAATCACACATGGCATACCATATATATACACACACATACACATACCCCATGCAACATACACACACACAACACATACATGTGTTCACACATGTACAACATACTATACTTGCTAACACACACAGCACACACATGTTAGACAACACATATACATACGCACATGGACATACACGTTCATTCACATTGAAGAGGCAGGGTATGGTCTACTCCAAAGACTATAA
This sequence comes from Apodemus sylvaticus, assembly GCF_947179515.1. Classification (NCBI taxonomy): domain Eukaryota; kingdom Metazoa; phylum Chordata; class Mammalia; order Rodentia; family Muridae; genus Apodemus; species Apodemus sylvaticus. Next base: position 99,849,631 of record NC_067477.1, on the reverse strand, counting down.
AAGAGTTTATCTGTGTATAGGTGTCTGAACTGTATTAGCAAGAAACTTGTTTGAAAAAATATGTTTTCAAATTTGGTCTCCACATGATGTTTAATTTCTCTTCCAAGGCATTAAACTCATGAAGATTCCATTGCTATTTGTCAAATGAGGACAGGAGGATTGCTCTAATGGTCTAACCTGGACATGACCATGCATATGAGGTCTCTGGCCCAGGTAGCAATAAGCAAATAACTAGCCTGTTAATCCTCCTTGGAGACATTTATTTATTACTCTTTTGATTTGAGAATGTTATTTTGGAAAATGTTGGTCTGAATATAGGTATCTTTCACCTGTCATGAGTGAATTAGGAAAATAGCACTCTATTATCTACTCCATGGTTGGTCATGATCCCAGGAACCAGGAGGAACAAGAAAATGAGCATCTTTCCTTTTGTATTCAAGGTCTAGTGGGGGACAGGTAAGGTGAGTGGAGCCTCCAGTCCCACCCCTCTCTCAGTCCCACGATGCCCCTAATATACAGCTCAGGAATGGAACTCTGTCCCTGCCCTCTTGCACTCTGCAGGCTCTCTGAGCTCACACTGAAGCTGTCAAGGGTCTCAGGCCTGCACACTATGGATAGCCTTTGGATAGCCCATCAGTTCACTACATGATACATTCATCTCCTGGCATCTTTCTGGGGGTTCTGTTTTGGTGCAGCCTGAATTTTGTTCATCTTGATTCACACGGCAAGGTCAGGGTCTGGAGTAAGTGCCCAGTCAATTTGGTTGAACTGAGTTGTGTTCATGATTTTCTTCTAAGGCAATAGTTTTTAAAAAAAAATATCTCCTATTAGTAAACATTTTTTAGAAAAAGAAACTGTCACCAGGTGGTGGTGGCACATGCCTTTAATCCCAGCACTTGGGAGGCAGAGGCAGGCGGATTTCTTTTTTTTTTTTCTTTTCTTTCTTTTTTTTTTTTTTTAGTTTTTTTTTTTTTTTTCGAGACAGGGTTTCTCTGTGTAGCCTTGGCTGTCCTGGAACTCACTCTGTAGACCAGGCTGGCCTCGAACTCAGAAATCCGCCTGCCTCTGCCTCCCAAGTGCTGGGATTAAAGGTGTGCACCACCACCGCCCGGTGTCTTATTTATTTTATGTATGTGAGTATACATAAAAGGGCTCACTGTCCTCAGACACACCAGAAGAGGGCCTCAGATCTCATTACAGATAGTTGTGAGCCACCACGTGGTTGCTGGGAATTGAACTCAGGACCTCTGGAAGAGTAGACGGCACTTTTAACCACTGAGACATCTCTCCAGCCTGGCAGGTGGATTTCTAAGTTCAAGGCCAGCCTGGTCTACAAAGTGAGTTCTAGGACAGCCAGGGCTACACAGAGAAACCATGTCTTGGAAAAAAAAAATAAAAACAACAAAAAACAACAGCAAAAAAAAAAAAAAAAAAAAAAAAAAAAAAAAAAAAAAAAGAAAAAGAAAAAAGAAAACCTGTCACCAGAATGGGGCGACCATCTACTCTGCTGAGAAGTGAGATAGTGGTGGATGGGGGACAGGTTGTCATCACAGGCTGCAGAGCCCAGTGCAAGCTGAACTAGCTCCTACTCTCCACCATGCACCTTTAAAAACACAACCATATACCATATGTATGCGTGTACGTGTGTGTGTGTGTGTGTGTGTGTGTGTGTGTATGAATGTATCTGTGTGGTTTTTGTATGTGGGTGCCATATGTTCTCATGTAGTTCAGAGGACAATTTCCAGGAGCTGGGTCTGTACAAGTACCATGTGGGTCCCAGGAATCAAAAGCAGGTGATTGGATTTGGGGTCAAGTACTTTTAGCCACTGAGCCATCTTGCTGGCCTGCCACCGTTGACTTCTGTCTTTCCTTTATGCATCTTGGCACCTATAATGAATAAGAACATCAACCCCCCTATAAGCACAGTAAGCCTGCTATCAGCAGACTGTGTGTGCAGTGAACAGAGAATAAAGGGATCATCTCGAATTTTCAAACCACATGGGTTGGACTCAGAACCAAATCTTCATGGGGAGGTAAGGGACTGTTATGCAAGGTAAGGTCAATGTTATGCAAGGCAGGGACTGTAAATATGGCTTCTCAGACCCCTGGGAACTTCACAGATGGATAGCCCCAGCTTCTGACTCCTAAATTCCTCTGTGAGGCCTCTTCTTCCTAATTAATAACTGAGACTGACAGAGATACCAAGGAAGACGCAGGCATCTAGGAATAAGTGCTTTTGGCTCAAGGACCCCTGAATACCTTGCAGAACTCAGAATTATGTTGCTCTAACAGACATGTCCACACCACCTTCCCTCCTTTTCCCTTTTTCCCTGAAAGATCTGGTAGCTATCCCAGCATCCTCTGGCTCCTATTTCCTGTCCATCACTGGGATGGCTAACCCCACCTTAGTATCTGCCTTTTGTAGGACCAGAAAGACACAGCTAAAGGCATAGTAGGAAAGGACTCTGCCTGCACCCCAGTGTCTGTCCCAGCGCTCCTCCATAGCAATGGAACTTTCAGCCCTGTTCCCAGACTGAAGACTCCCTTCAGCTACATGAAAAGTCACTGGCTGGACCTGAGACAAGTGGACTCTGTAACTTCTGGCCTATATCCTTCAAGGCAAGTATAATCAACACCGTACAGTGGGCAGAGCAAGAAGACAAAGGGAAGCTGGATCCCCAGTCGAGTCTGAGCCATAGTGTCTGCTCAGATATTACCAGAGTTTGTTCAAACTACCGTTATAAACTTTTTTTTTAAAAAGATTTATTTATTTATTATATGCAAGTAAACTGTAGCTGTCTTCAGACACCCCAGAAGAGGGCAGCAGATCTCATTACAGATGGTTGTGAGCCACCATGTGGTTGCTGGGGTTTGAACTAAGGACCTTCAGAAGAGCAGTCATTGCTGTTAACCACTGAGCCATCTCTCCAGGTGCCGCCACCCCCCCCCCCCCCCATTATAAACTTTTAGAGCACTTGCTGCATATATAGAGACAATCTTACTGTCTCAACCGGTCCAGATTTGATTGTGCTCTTAGTGGACAAAGCACTAGATTTTATTTTTTATTTTTTAAGGCAGAATCTCATGTAGCTCAAACTGTCCTTGAGCCATCAGAGGATGACTTTGAACATCTGATACACCTCCTGTATCTACCTTTCAAGGGCTGGAATTACAGGGCGCTAGGATCACAGGCATGCTCGACTGTGTGGTAGAGAATCAAACCTAGGGTTTTGTGCACCAGCTAAGCACCCTGCTAACTGAGCTGTGTACCCAGACAAGTCTCTGGATTTATATAACTATATAACTATATATAAAACTATATAACTATATAACTATATATATATATATATATTGTGTCTGTGTGTGTGTGTGTATATGTGTATATGTATGTATATGTGTATAATTTGTGGTGGGATTGAAAGGCCACAGTGGAAATATGAGGGGTCAGAGGGCAACTTTGAAGATTCAGTTCTCCTTTTACCTTTACAAAGGCTCTGGGTATCAGACTCAGATAATCAGGCTTTCTTGGCAAGCTGCTTTTTTTGCTGCTTTCTTGCTTTGACCTGCTGAGACAGCAACTGCTGTGGTTTTAATAAGTTCCTTAGGAGTTCATAGGTCAAAGACTTTACTCCTAAATTCCTGTTAATGTATCTGGAGGTGATCAAGGTTATTAGATGAGGTCATGAGGGTGGACTCCCTAAAAGGTGATTCGTGACCTTGTAAGAAGACAAAAGGAGATGCAAATTGTCTACACAATGCCCTCTATCAAATTTGGGCACAGCAAAAAGGGTTCTCTCCCGATATGATAGCCACAAGCTAAACCAACTTTTCTTTAAAAATTAGCCAGCCTGCAGGGTGGTGGTGGTGCATGCCTGTAATCCTAGCACTCTGGGAGGCAGAGGCAGGCAGATTTTTGAGTTCAAGGCCAGCCTGATCTACAGAGTGAGTTCCAGGACAGCCAGGGCTATACAGAGAAACACTGTCTCGAAAAAACCAAATCCAAAAAAAAAAACCAAAAAAAAAAAAAAAGCAAACAAAACAAAACAAAAAAAAGAGTGAAGAAGTATTAGTTTTGCTGGGTGGTGGTGGTACATGCCTGTAGTCCCAGCACTCTTGGAGGCAGAGGCAGTCGGATTTCTGAGTTTGAGGCCAGCCTGGTCTACAGAGTGAGCTCCAGGACAGCCCAGGGCTATACAGAAAAACCTTGTCTTGAAAAAACCAAAATCCAAAAAACAAACAAACAAACAAACAAAAAATTAGCCAGCCTGCGGGCAGTGGTGGTGCACGCCTGTAATCCCAGCACTCTGGTAGGTAGAGGCAGACAGATTTCTGAGTTCAAAGCCAGCCTGGTCTACAGAGTGAGTTCCAGGACAGCTAAGGCTATACAGAGAAACACTGTCTTGAGAAAACCAAAATCCAAAAAACCAAAAAAAAAAAAAAAATAGCCAGCCTCAAGTTTTTATTTTTTATTTTTATTTTTATTTATTTCATGTATGTGAGTATACTGTTTCTGTCTTCACACACACCAGAAGAGGGCATTGGATCCCCATTACAGATGGTTGTGAGCCACCATGTTGTTGCTGGGACTTGAATTCAGGACCTCTGGAAGAGCAGTCAGTGTTCTTAACCAATGAGCCATCTCTCCAGCCCAGGTTTTTATTTTTTTAAATATATTTTAAATTTATTTCTATTTTTATGTGCATTGGTGTTTGGCCTACGTGTATGTCAGATCCCCTGGAACTGGAGCTCCAGACAATTGTGGGCTGCTATGCAGATGTTAGAGATGCGGGGCGCCTGGAAGGGCAGTCAGCGCTCTTCGCCACCGAGTCATCTTTCTAGCCCCCTCAAGTTTTTAATAGAGCATCAGAAAGCCGACAAACATAGCATCCACAGGAAGAAATCAAGAGGCAGGTAAGTTTGATGGCGAGGAGCTAGAATGAGGGGCTTGATGGCCTGGTGTAGAGGAAGCCTGAGGTAGAGGGTAGATAGGGACTATCATTCAAACACGGTGAGCCCTGAGCCGGAAGCACTCTCTGCTGTGAGAACCACTAGGATAGAAAATACTTTCAGTCAGTTTTAGAGCACAGACTTGATAAAGTAACACACAAAAAAAGTTCAGCCCAAAGTGGGAAGCCCTTGTGTTCTACTCTGGTCAATCTACACAGCACCTGTGGATGTACTCTGTCACCCTAGGGAGGTAGAAATCAACCCTCATGGTTGAATGGCTTGAACGTCCATAAAACTAAGTCGGTGTCCTGCTACAGCCGGTTGCACACTGCTGGGGTGGGGGTGGGAGGTTCTCAGGCTCTGTGGTCTATTTGGGTGTCAGTCGTTATAGGAGAGACCAGCTCTTCCCTTCCCTTGTCCCACAATGTCCGGTCAACATCATCCAGGAATCTCAGCTTTCTCAACACCTTCCTCTTGGCGTTTCTGTCTATCTCCTGGGTTGCACCGGACAGAGGGACGGAGCGGGGCAAGGTGTTCCTGTCCATCTATTTTTCTCCATTCCAGACTGGCAGTCAGGAATGCTGGATGCAGGTGTGGCCTCAATACATTCCTGATGGATGGTCAAAGACTCAAGTCACTTGCCACCAAGCCCCATGGATTGAAAGTGGACTGCTCAAGAGTGGTTATACAGGAAATCTCTCATGGACACCTGTGGCAGAGATGAGTGCCGTCATGTTGAGAGGAGCCGTGGACAGCTGTCAGTGATGGCCTCTGGAATCAGGCCGGAGGATGCATGCACGTTAGCTCTAGAGCAGCTGCTAGCGTGGGTGGGAAGAGTCTGTCCTGACGATTCTGACACTGTGTGAGTGCTTTCTGTCGGCTGCTGCGGTAATGGTCGTAGGAATGGAACCTCGGAGGTCTCCTGAGGCAAGTGTGCCCATTTAAGGCACTGTTTCTGGCTTCCTGATCTGTGTGAGAGCCTTGAGGCACTGGGGCTTGTGGGGAATATCGCAGATCTGGAGTTGGAATGCCTGGGGTTGAGTGTGCCCCAGGGAAGGAGAGAGAGTTGCCACGGGTACTTTCCTTAGTGATGGAGAGTTGAGTCAATGAAGATTATTATTTTTTGCCTTTCTCCTGAGAGAGAGAGACAGAGAGACAGAGAGAGACAGAGAGAGAGCAAGAGAGCAAGAGAGAGAGAAACCGTATGTACCCTGCACAGACATATGTTCGATGTGTATGGGCACACACTTGTGTGCTCATGAATGTTGTTTGTGTGCATGTGAAGGCCCAGAATTGGTGTCTAGGATCATTTACATCGACCCTTCACTCTATCAACTGAAGCAGGGCCTCTCAATCAAACTCAGAGCTCCAGAGTCTTGCGAGGATTCTTAGCCAGCTTGCCCTGGGGAATCCCATCTTTGTCTTCCAACGCCAGAATTACAGGTTGGTACCTGTAATGGCTACCATGACCATGCTGCGTTTGGACAGAAATCTGCCCTCTGGGTCTCATTCTTGCACAGCAAGCTCCTTAGCCTATGGACTCATCTCTTTAGCCCTCAAATGTGGGTTTTTATGCGAGGATTGTAAAAATTAGACAAAAGAGCACAGACTCTGAATGGCATGATCAGCGCCAGTCTTTCTTTTCTTTCTTTCTTTCTTTCTTTCTTTCTTTCTTTCTTTCTTTCTTTCTTTCTTTCTTTCTTTCTTTCTTTCTTTTTTTTTTTGGTTTTTTGGATTTTGTTTTTTTCAAGACAGGGTTTCTCTGTATAGCCCTGGCTGTCCTGGAACTCACTCTGTAGACCAGGCTGGCCTCGAACTCAGAAATCTGCCTGCCTCTGCCTCCCAGAGTGCTGGGATTACAGGAGTGCACCACCACCGCTCGGCTAGTGTCAGTCTTTCTTAAGAAGACTTAGACAAAGTGTATAGGCAGAACAGACAGTATCAGGTGTTTAAGGGTGACAATCAGGGCCCAATAGAGAGTGACTTTTGCCTTGCTTTGAGTTTGCATTTTAAAAATTTATATGATCTGTTATTGTTTGAAAATAAAATATCCCCTACAGGACTGTCAGTTAAAGACTAGGTTCCTGGAGCTGGGGGTTTGGAAGGTTCTGGCAACTTCAGGATGTAGGGCTGAATTAGAAGTAGATCTTCAGGGACATTGTCACAGTGTGAGGATGCTCTATCTTTTCCCAACCTGCTCTGTCAGCAGCCACAGCACTCTCTCTGATTCTCCAGAGAGCAAGAGCTTCCAGAAGCTTTTGTTCCAGGGATGGAGTTAGTGTTTTGTTTTGTTTTTTTAATTTGGTTTGGTTTTTGGGGGAGGTTGGTGTTTCAGCTTGACTAATTAGAGCCCCTGAAGTACGGTCCAGTTTCCAGGAGCTCTGTAGTGTCCAGAGCCCAAAGCAGGTCCGTCTGACGGCTCAGTGATGCCCAGACTTTTGGAAGCTAGTGTGCTACATTTGAGTTTTTGTGGGATGCCGATCCTCTCAAGACTGTGTTCTGGCAAAAGAAGTGTGTGTGTCCAGGTCCAGGACTTCCTTATCTGAATTGTCTCAGGTTTTCCGGATTCAAGATGGTAGTAGCAGGAAAACCATGTGTGGGAAATAGTTGTTGAACACTTTGGGAGAGACAGATGAGAAGCGCTGGCCCATTTAACCTCTCGAGCCGGTATGGCAGATTTTCATTCTCTTTTTAACATCTGGAAGCCACTGCTTCCTGGTGTTTCATCTTCTAGGGAGAACTCAGAGAATAGCTTACACAAGATGGCACATGGAGACCCGTGGCAGGCATCTGAATCTGCCAGCGTGACATCCTCAGCGTGCACCTGGACATTTTAGTATGATCTTGTTAGCAATTAGCTTCTCTGTAATCTCTTTTGGTATGTGTACCCAAAGCAAGTTCCTACTCTTCCCACCTCAACCAATGGGTGATGGTGGTGGCATTGGTGATGACTCCTAGGTCAGGACAGTAGTCACCTGTGGCTACTTTCGAATTGGTTACTGGGTTCCCTGGAGGGAAAGGGATGGGAATGGGGTGATAGGAGAAACATGGAGCCAAGACAAGATTTCCTGCTCAAGGCTCAAAGTTTAATGGATGTCTCCAAATATATATATGCAGGGCAAGACCCTTTCCCCAAATTCCAGGGTGTGTTTCGGGGAACTGGTCTGGCTGTTCACTGGGCGTTGGCTCCACTGCTCTGGCAGCTGGGCGGGTCACCTGCTTAATTCAGGAATTCATAGACCGGGAGGAACAACGAACTTCACCTTGGTCAATGTCAAGTCGTGCCTGGTGGCATAGCACCCCAATACGGCTCTCTACACGGGACATTTGGCGGTCACACTCTAAATCTCAAGTGTCCCCCACAGGCTCGTGTTCTGCATATTCGGTCCCCATCTAGTTCTGCTAGTTTAGTGCTATGGACCCTTTAGAGTAAGGCTGACTTACAGAACTAGGTCACTAGGGCAAATCTTTAAAGGGTGGAGCCAGGCCTTTCCGCGTCTGTCTGGAGCTGCTCTCACATGTACCTGAGGCCTTGAGCTCCTTTGTGTTCTCCCCATCATGAGGGAGAGAAACCCTCTGAAACAGAGTACTAAAATAGGCTTTTCTATGATCATTCCTGTCTGTCATTTTATTCCAGCAGTGCAAAGTAATAGATATAGTTCTGACAGGCTGGATGAGTCCCTCTCTGCAAAAGAGGAAGTTGCCATTGCCCCCCCCCCCCCCCAGGTCCCTAAGGTGTTCCAGGATGGCCTCCACTCTGCTCCTCTGGGCTGGAGTTGTAGGTGTTTGCATAAGGTCAGGCTTTTTATGTGGCAGGGAGGTCCTCCTGTTTGCCCAGCACGCACTTTACGGAGCCATCTCCTCAGTCCCTTTATACCACGATCAGATAAACTGTGAGTTGAGTTTGAGGAAAGCTTTTGGGTCGTGTGATAGTACCTCACTCTGGTGGTGCTCAAGGCTTTTTCTGCAGAACAGAGCTGCTCAGACCGTTCAATAGAAAGCCTTCCCCAAGGTAACATTTGATGAATATAAACCGCAAAACCAAACAAAAAGCCAGTCTTTACAGAGGCTGTCAAATGACCTCAGGTGCCTTTCCTGGCCTACTTTCCAGCCTTTCCTGCCCCCAGGATCCAGAAACCTTATCTGCCAAGGGCTGGGTCATAAATACTTCCAACTCAGGGACCACACAGGTAGAAACTGGACAGGTCTGCCACTGAGGAAAGCCGATGGAGATAATAGTAATAGTCAGGCCTCGGTCTGATAGGACTTTACTTACAGAGGGCGTGGTTTTCCCAGGAGTTTGCTGACATCATTGTCCTGGTGATGGTAACTGGTCTCCGTCCAGTATTCTTGCTGTATTTGTTCATCTTTAGCTAAAAGTGTAGGTATTTTGCTTCTGTTTGTCACAGAGCCACACAGGCAGTTGTGGGAACTGCAGGCCTGGTACTCACCCTTCTGGGGGGATTTGTAGCCCTCTTATTTGCCTACCTAAACTATATGAGGGCCCTGTGTTACCCCAAAGCTGCCATTTCTGCCACCACAGACATGAGTTCCACCCACCCAGGAAAACTGGCTATTGAGAACAATTACTCCGCCCTCCACCAGCAGGAATCACCATGGCAACCTGCTGCTCAGCCCTGTGGAGCCCCATATGCTTAAAAATGAATTCTCTCAGGGGAAAACAACAACAACATCACAATTTTTCTTAGAGAGGTCACAGAGCTCAGGAGACCAGGAAAGGATTTGGAAGAAATGTTCCAAGATCAAGACAGGTTGAGTAACATTGTCTAAAATTCCTGGAGTCAAAAAAAAAAAAAAGTCTCAGATTTTGCATTGTTTGTATTTTGGAGCATTTCCATATATGTAATGAGATGTCTCGGTGTGGTAGCTAATATTGATTGTCAATATGACAGGGTCTGGAATCACCCAAGAGACAAGACTCTGGATATGTATGTGAGGAGGTTTCTGGATTAGGTAACTGTATTAGTCAGGGTTCTCTAGAGTCACAGAACGTATGAGTTGTCTGTATATGGTGAAGGAATTTGTTGATGATTTACAGTCTGTAGTCCAACTTCCCAACAATGGTCAGCAGCAGCTGTGGATGGAAGGATCTAGCAGTGGCTCTGTCCCACAAGGCAGACAAAGAAGAGAGTGAATCTTCCTTCTTCCAATGTCCTTATGTAGGTCTCCAGCAGTAGGTGTGGCTACCTCCAGATTACAGGTGTGTGCCACCGTGCCTGGATCTGGGGCTTGCTTCAACCCAGATGACCTTGAACTCAGGGATCTCCCTGTCTTAATCTTCTGGGATTTTATAGCCACTATGCCTCAAGATCTTCAAGGTCAGGTCAGAGTTCATTCCAGATATAGTCAAGGATCAGGACTAGCCACTGCAGTAATGGAGAGAGAAAGACCCATTTTAACTGTGGGTGACACTGTTCCGTGGGATGGCTCCTAAACAGAGGAAGAAAGTAAGCTGAGCTCTGGTATTCAACTTCCTCTGTTCCCTGTCTCGGTGTCATGCCAACCGCCTCACACACTTGCCATCGTGACCCCCTGCTATGACAAGGGATACCCTTCAACTGTAATCCGAAGCAAACCCTTCCCTCCCTACACTGCATTCATCGGGTATTTTGCCACAGCAATGAGAGAACTGATACATGCCCGGAAGGGAGCCGAGTCTAAACACAAAGCTCCGTGTGCAGGTATCATGCACTATCACGGATGCAACCTCATGCAATATCTTCACTGAGCACACCTGTGCTTTGAGCGTGGCCCTTCACAAGGGTGCTCTTCTCCACTTCTGTTGAGTTCTCAGAAAGTTTCAGGTATTTGGAACAATGGGGGCTTTCTGACTAGGGATACTCAATGCACAATAATAGTGACAGAGACAGGATGGTGATCACCTTGGAGGGAGGTTACAATTTTCCCATTCTCAATTTCACTTTTTCACCACTGTGTCATTAGTCTCCCTGACACCAGCACATACATGCCACTTTCTAGGTCCTAGGGACATAAAGATGAAACAGTCGTTGTCTCTGGCCTCTCCAGGACCTTAGCATTTAGCACAGGGACCCAAAAAGATAAGCATGGCATTACAAATCAAAATTATGCACTAAAGGGGAAACACGATAGGGCTGGAGGGATGGGTCAGTGGTTAAGGGCATTGGTTGCTCTGGCAGAGGACACAGGTTCCATTCCCAGCATGCACAGTGAGTGGCTTACAACTATTTATAACTTCACATCCAGGAGATCTGACGCCCTCTTCTGGCCTCTTACCAGAACTGCATGTTGTGCACCCACTCCATGTGGCCAAGACATCCATATGTATAAAAATAATTAACATTTAAAAAATTAAATAGTGCAGAATAAGAGGTCATGAGACCTGTTTAGAAGACACGAGAGCTGGCCTCTCCAAGGAGATGACACTAAAGTCAAAGGCTGAAGAGTCAGGATGAGTCATCTAGACAAAACCGGGGAGAACATCTCATCTGGCGGTAGAAAAGGTGTCGCAAAGGGCCCAAGAAAGGCTTGCAAGGGAAGGAGAATGCCTGGGTTATGAGGGAGAAATCAAGATGGAGGAGGAGGAAGGACTGAGCCACAAAGTTGCTTCCCATCTCGGCGACTGTACCGCTCTGGGAATCATCAGCCTTCTGAGAGTGAACTTAGTACAGGGAACTATTTACAAAGGTGTTAGAAGAACAAACAGGGACTGGGGCAGGGGTTGAAAGTACAAAAGAGATAAAGGGATTGTCCTCTGAAGCTAGCGAGATGCCAGTGACTGCCTGTGAACCTGCTCTCCCTCCCCGTCCTACTAGTGAGCAAACTGAGTAAAAGCTTCTAAGAAGGAAAGGCAGGGGCTTTGTTTTTATTATTTACAGAGCCCTCCAACAAAACAAAACTTTTCTTAGTAAAAAGAAATGGAAGTCCTGTGTGTGTGTGTGTGTGTGTGTGTATGTGAGTGTGCACGCATGCATGTGTGCATGAAAGTAGTGTGTCTATGTGTGCATTTGTTTGTAGTAGTGTTTGTGTGTGCATATATGTGGCCTGTGCTTGTGCGTGGAGTGTGTGGAGGCCAGAAGCTGATACCAGGTGTCTTCTATCATGGCTCTCTTTGGAGACAGGGTCTTTCACTGAATTTAGAATTTACCTTTTGGCTAACTAGCCAGAAAGCTCTGAAGATCTCTCCCATCTCCTCTTATCCATGTGTATGCCAGTTTTTTTGTGTGGGTGCTGGGTTGCTGAAATCCGTACCCATGCCTGTACAGCAGGCACTTTACCAACTGAATCATCTCCCAAAAGATATTCTAAAGAGACCCTCATCTCTCTCCCTTTGGCCTTGAGACGATGGAGCTGATGGTCTCAAGAATTGGAAACTCCCCAGAAAAATCCCCTATGCAGGAAGGAGCAGGTACTAGTCATAGGCGGAACTGGCCTCCCAGGAAGAGCGTCTGCAGTTCTGAGGACTTGTTCTAACACCTCGCAGGAGGGACCAGACCCAGACGGTGACGATGAGCCAGACCTTGACCAGCAGTGCTTGGTCACGTGCACCTCCTGTCCTCTATTTGAACCTAAATCTCTGGCTTGTGGGATGGCTCAGCAGGCGAGAGAACTTGCTTAATAACTTGAGTTTGGTCCCCAGAATCCAGAGTGGGAAGAGAGAACCAACTCCTGAAAGCTATTTTCTGACCATATATGTCTCTCTGTCTCTCTCTCTTTCACACACACACACACACACACACACACACACACACACACACACACACACACACAACAATAATAAAATAAACTTTAAAAACTAAAACAACCCTAATATCAGGACCCCGGAGGTGGCCTTGTAGGGGGGTCACTGGAGCCCTTTATTTGCTTCTCGGTGTGAACTCACTGACTCAGTCTCCTTTCTTTGCACTTACTGTTTTATTGTGTACAGGTGCCTGAGCCTAGCTAGTCTGTGCTGCCCGGGCCCAGGCCATACACTGGGTCACTCTACAGTTCTATTATCACTATTTCTAGACTCTAGGAATTTTTAGTCACTTCTCTTCCCTCAGTGCCAGGGTGCCTGTGGTCTCCAACATCCAATTGCCTGTGGTATATACTGTCAGTGTCATTGAGCAGGTCACCTACTCATTCGGGGACATAAGCCAACAAGCAGGTCTTGCCAATAATGTGAGCCTAGGTCCAAGGAACGCGCTTGGCCCTCTCCTTTCCCATCTCTGTTTGGCTCACTCCTGAACGAACTCAAAGATCAACCTGCCAGTTGTCATGGGCCTGCTGCCAACGCACTTAGGAGCAGGAGCTGGGCCCCAGGAGCCCTGACAAGATAGGCCCAGCCACTTGTCCTCAGTAAGGCAATTAAAGAGAAATGTGTAATACTGAAAAACAGAGAAAGGAGATTTTTCAAAAAATCACATTGGGGAGCAGAACAGAGACGTCTAGTGGGGACTCCCTCCCCCAAATCCATCTTTCTAGTTACTGATGTGAAGTTCAGATTACAGGGCACAAACACAACTAGTCAGTCCTGGTCAAGGCATGGTCCTGTCAATCCATCATTGCAGAGGAGGCAGAACCCATCTGCCTGGCTCCAGGTCCACAACCTTTTCCTTCCCAGCATGAAACTTCTGGGGGAAATTCTAACTTCTTTCTTTCTTCCTTTCTTCCTTTTTTCCTTCCTTTCTTCCTTCCTTCCTTCCTTCCTTCCTTCCTTTCTTTCTTTCTTTCTTTCTTTCTTTCTTTCTTTCTTTCTTTCTTTCTTTCTTTCTTTCTTTCTTTCTTTCTTTCTTTCTTTCTTTCTTTCCTTCCTTCCTTCCTTCCTTCCTTCTTTCTTTCTTTCTTTCTTTCTTTCTTTCTTTCTTTCTTTCTTTCTTTCTTTCTTTCTTCTTCTTCTTCTTCTTCTTCTTCTTCTTCTTCTTCTTCTTCTTCTTCTTCTTCTTCTTCTTCTTCCTTCTTCCTCTCTCTCTCTCTCTCTCTCTCTCTCTCTCTCTCTCTCTCTCTCTCCTCTCTGAGACAGGGTTTCTCTGTATAGCCCTGGCTGTCCTGGAACTCACTCTGTAGACCAGGCTGGCCTCGAACTCAGAAATCTGCCTGCCTCTGCCTCCCAAGTGCTGGGATTCCACTGCCCAGTGAAATTCTAATTTCTTGGAGGGATCTATTGTTTCAATAGTCTCATATCCAGGGGCAGGGAGCAGAAGTATGTTCTTGTAGGCAATCTCAGGTCCCGCCTGGAATGCCACAAACCTTGTTCTTCCTTACCCAGAAGCCACAGGAAGATTTACAAAGGAGTCATTAGGGTCTGAAACTGAATCTGAGCCCTGAGGCTAATCAGAAGTATTTGGCTCCCAAACCCTGCATCTTTATCTCTTTAAATGCTGTTATAGCCAGAAGGCTCTTGGAAGCCAGTTTGGGAAGAGAAGCAATTAAATTAGAGCAGAGACCCAGTGAGGCATGTATTAAAGCAAGCCTGTCGTCAGAGGCTTCCCCTTCCCCCTTTATTTTAAAGGAGGACATTTATGCAAATTTGTCACAAACAAAATTTGAAAAGTCTCAACTTTCCCTGGAGTCAGGCTCTGCCTCCTTGACTGGATGGGGTAACTGTGCATGCTCCCTACCAACGGTCCTCTCCAAATTGCACGTTGTACAGAGAGAGATCAGAAACATATAATTCTGCTGTTGTGAAATCATTGCATTAATTCCGAGTTTTGAAAACATGGAAAAGTTCACTGGGGAAGCGAGGAGGTTGTTATTCCCGGTTATGACCAGCTGGGATGTCACTGGCCCAAATATTATCTGCAATATTATAATAGAGGAGACCAAGGCTTTGTGGGTTGATTTCTCAACAATTCAGGAAGACTCTGCGATTCCAGAGCTGATAAAAAGAAACTCTGGAATCACATTAGGAGATGGGAGTCACATGCGGCCCCAGGCTGCCCAGCAGCTAGAGTCTAACCTTTCACCTCTCTTACTCCTCTTATGCAGATTGAGAGGAGTGGGCTGGATGCCCTCGTGTCACTCATGTCTTCCTGCTTCCCTGTTCCTAAGTAAAGGCATTGAATTAGCTGACTCCAGGAAAGGGTCCAGCCTCCAACTCCACCATTTGAGGCATTGTGGTTGAATGGTCCCAGGTCTGAGAGCGGCATCACTATGCACCCAACTTTACTGAGTTGTTCCTCCCCATGGAGTGAATGGGACATGTCCCCAACTCAAAGAGCTAGGTTGGACCTTTCTTGTGGGGCCAGAAAGAACAGGAAACTTGAATTTATTCCTTTTAGATGCATCTACACTTTGTCCTTTTAGCCCACGATGGACCTGCTGGTCCATGGCGGAGGAATATAGGGTAATAAGCAGGAAGAGGCCATATTTCTGAGCAATATGGAAACTTTAGGCCTCCTTGGGGCGGGGCAGAGCCTGCCAGAAGCCTTCTCTCTGCTTTCCTGGACAAGAATGGGTCTCAGGGCAGGACTAGCCTGATGCTCAGTGATGGGGTGAGAGCCCAGAGTGCACTATACACTGTCCTATCCTGTGGTCTAGGTGGGCCCATGGATCTGTGAAATATGACACACTTTAAAGGCAAGCTTTGTGGCTGTCACCGAGAATTTGAGCAGCTTGGTGCCTCTGTTGTGGTTTCCTATTTGCTCTAGCTCCTGTCAGCTCCGACCCAGCTTCCAGTCTTGCTGAGTCTCCTGCCCCAAACTCCTAACTGCTGGAATTTGTAGTCTGAGCCACTGAACTTAGCTTGGCCAGTTAAGGGCTTTAGATCTTGCTGAGCGTAGAGACACAGCCCTTCAGTCCCAGCACTCAGGAGGCAAGGGAAGGCAAATCTCTGTGAGTTCGAGGCCAGCCTGGTTTACACAGTGAGTTCCAGGATAGCCAGCTACACAGAGAAACCCTGTCTCAAACTGCTCCCCCCCCAAAGAATCTTTGCATATCATGACACTCAGCCTCATACTAATCCTACCTCCTGCTATCCTGTCTCCATTGCTTCTGTAGACCACAGAGTGAACCTGTCTTAGCATCAGACTTCCATAATCTGAGGGTCTAGCACAAAATGCAATATGTAAGCCCTCTAGACAAATGTTATTAAGAATAGGTAAGACAGTGGCAAGTATTAACTGAGTGCGGGTTTCTTGAAAGTTGGGGGCTGTGTGACCGTGAGGGTCACATATTCACCAACCTGGCCCAGCATGACCATGGCAGATTTTCTGGTGAAGGCATGTTAAGTAGCTCTGTGCCCATGCATTGGGGCATCTACCCTCAGCGGAGGTGGCTGACATCCTAGCCTTTAGGAGAGGCTGCTCTTTACCACTCTTTCCATGAGACGTCTGCTTCATTCCCATGATGCCCTCCTCTCCAGGCCACAAGGAAGGCTGTTATATATGCCAGGGCCTCAGGTGTCTGTGGAGACATTTATTAACCCCACGTCCCAGGTGATAATAGAAACTGACTGCATACCCCAATTTTCTCCTTGCCTCCCCTTTACTTTTCCAGGGCTTCCAGAAGGCACTCTCCACGTTCAGGCCTTGCTAATCCTTTCTGGAAACACCCAGAGGATCTCTTAAGTTAATAAATTAACCATTTGTTATAGTTTGAAAGTGAAAGATCCCCAGAGGCTCAAGTATTTGGACACTTGGTCCCCAGTGGGTGCTGCTGCGTGGGAGAGTGAGAGAGTCCTTAGGGAGGAGGCTTGCTACAGGAAGTTAGTCAATGGTGTGTGCACTCATGACTGTGTGTGCACATGCGCATGTGGGGGCCACAGGTCTGGGTTGGGTATCCTTCTCAATTGCTCTGCACTTTAATTTTCAATATACTGAATTTCTCTCAAATTTTAGTGTTTTTTTTTTTTTAACCAGTTCCACATCTTGTTCCCTCTCTGTTTCCTGACTGGATGAGATTCGACCGGCTGCCCTTCTCTTGCTGCCACACCTTCTCGCCTTCCCCATCATGATGGACTGTATCCCATGGAGAGCAGCGAGCAAAAATAAATCCTTCCTTCCTTAAATTGCCCTTTGCCCACTGAGAAAAGTAACCGACTTGGGAACCATCAGACAGAGGCACACCTGAGAAAGGCCAGTGAGGAAGACTGAGGGTCTGAAGTGACGTGGTATGGGGCCTGGGAGGGTGACAAAAGCTGAGTGTCTGTTTGCACAGGCTGGGGCCTGCCGTACCCAGTGGCATATGGATAAGGGAGAACTCACAGAAGGTCAAGGAGACCAGCCATGTGGCTGTTGAGAGGAGGGTGGCCACCGGAAGTATAACTGTCGGGATGTGAAATGTCCTCCGAGGCTGTATCTGAATACCTGCCCCCTTTACCCCTGCAGCTGGTGATGCTGTTTCTGAAGGCTGTAGAACACTGAGGAGGGAGCACCTGCTAGTAGTGGTTCTCAACCTGTGGGTCACAACCCCATGGGGCATTGAATGACCCATTCATGGGTCCCAAGACCATTGGAAAGCATAGATATTTATGTTATGTTTTTTTAATGGTAACAAAAGTACAGTTATGAAGTACTAACAAAAATAATGTTATGGTTGGGGGGTCACCACAACCTGAGGATCTGTATTAAAGGGTGACAGCACTGGGAGGGTTGACAAGCACTGTGCTAGATGACGTGGTTCACTGGAGGCCTTGAGGGTAATAGCCTGCCCCAGCACGGCTGTTCTCTGGTCTGTTGAGGTGTGATCTCAGCAGAACCACCTCATGCTCCTGCTGTCACAGCTGAGCCATTCCACTGCCAAGCCTTCCCCGCTGTAACAGACTATACACTCTCAAACCATCAACTAAAGTAAGGCCCGGTTCCCCACCCATGCATGCATATGCAGAGGCTGGAGGTCTACATTGGTGTCCTCTGTTACCCTGGACCTCTGTTTTTGAGACAGGGGCTCTTACTGAACCTGGAGCTCACTAATTTGACCACACTGTCCCAGGCAAGCACCTGGGAACCTCTTGTTTCCACCTCTGAGAACCAGAATTACAGGTGCACATAGCCACATCTGGCTCATTTTTTGAGCATTAGGTATCTGAACTTGGGTCTTCATGATTGTGTAACAAGTACTTTACCCACTGAGCCATATCCCCAGCCACCTTCCTCTCATAAGTTCCCTGTCAAATATTTCGTCCCAGCAATAAGAGAAGTAACAAGCACAGACCTTAAATTAGTTCCCACATTCTGATGTTTCTATAGGTCCTACAGGGGGAACTAAGAGGTTTGCAATGGAGGCCCGCAGCCTGAGGCTGCCCCTAGGTCAGAGACGACCAGGCCCAGCCCAGGCTTGCTGGTATTTGTTTTTGGTTTTGTTTTAATTTTTCTCTTTTCTAATCTCTCTGTCTTTCTGTCTGTCTCTGTCTCTGTCTCTCTCTCCCCTCATGGGAACAAACTGGAGACACAGAGCCAATTGTGGTCGTACAGAATGCCTCAGACAGAGGAAGTGTTACGTCAGTTCACAAAAAGACAAAATAGAGGCAGGCACGCTGTCTTCAGCAAGTGACAGTGTGGCTCTCTCTGACTCTGGAGTACACTGCTTGGGCCCAAATCCCAGCTCCTCCCCAGTCTGTTTCCTTATCTGTAAAAATTTCAGCAGTACTGGTCCTTACTTGAAAGGACTGTAGAGCAAGTCAAAACATGGACTTTTAATGGTGCCTCCTATAAAGCTGGTGCTCAATAAGTAGATACTGAATGAATGAGGGTTTTGGAAGTTTTCCAAGGAAGAAACTCAGAGGTGATTTCTTTCCTGCATGTAAATGACAGAGTCTAGACAGAAAAAGGTCTGGCTTTGTTCAGAATACTTCATAGTATAGTATATTCAACGTGGGGCTGGGGAGAGGGACAGGGACTGAAAGGAGATAGTTAAAACCTATGGAGAGCCGGGTGGTAGTGGCGCATGCCTGTAATCCCAGCACTCTGGGAGGCAGAGGCAGGCGGATTCCTGAATTCGAGGCCAGCCTGGTCTACAAAGTGAGTTCTAGGACAGCCAGGGCTACACAGAGAAACCCTGTCTCAAAAAACCCAAAAAAATCCAAAAAACAAAACAAACAACTCCCGCCCCCCCAAAAAAACCTATGGAGAAATGGTTTTTCTGTATATTGAGTCTCCTTCGAGGCCTGTTTAGGTGGCACCTCCTCTAGGGGACTTTTCCTGGTTCCTGCCGGGTTTTATCCCTTTTTACACTCTGGTTTCTGCTCTGCTCTGCTCTTTAGCATTCAGCTTGGAGTTAACAGAAGTCCTCTCCTGGTTGTGTTCATCACAGCTCCCTCTTGTCAAACAGAAAGCTTCCTCTGAAGCAGATCCCGGATGGGATGGGGAGAAGTCAGGTCCTGCTTACAGGGTCCCACTGGACCGGCCTCAGGAACATCATGGCTACATCAGGGTTCTTTCAGCCTTGGCCTTCTTACCTGTAGACCAACTATAACCAACGGGTTTGTTCTGTAGCTAGTTCCTCTGAACTGAAACATTCCCTTCCAGGGGAGGGGAGGCCTCACAACCGAAGCTTCAGGACTCACAGGGTCCTTCTCCAAGGCGATACAAGCAGTAGACAGCCAGAGGAGGCTTTTGAGGGGAGCGGCCTGCAAGCTGGGCAGTGAACTCCAGTGACCCAGCTTCCGTGAGTGCAATAGGCACACTGGCTCACCAAGCCAGACTTTTGGTATAATCATCCCTTTGTGTTGTCACAGGTGTTCTGTATGAAGTGAAGAGATGTCTTCTCGTATCTCCCCTGAGAAAGGCCACACAACACAATTTCCTCCCAATAGGGATCAACAGAAACAAAGGTAGGCTGGAGAGGAACAGTAGCCCAGCCTCTGCTGTGGGTACCGGGGCATGTAACTGGGGTAGATGGATCTTAGAGTGGAGGTCTGTGGGGGTAATCCCAGCTGACTCTCTTTTCCATGAGAAGCAGAGTGGTGTGCCTCGGACACAATGTTGTGTGTGTTCCTGTAAGTGACCTCGCATGTTCCAGTTAGCAATTCTTTTTTTTTGTTTGTTTGTTTGTTTTGGATTTGCCAGTTCCCCTAGAACAGGAATTACAGATGATTGCAAGTTGCCATATGAGTGCTGGGAATTAGATCGAGGTCTTCTGGAAGAGCAGAGTCAGTACTCTTAACCACTGAGCCATCTCTCCAGTCCTTAGCTTGACTTCTTATGTAACCCAGAACCACTGCTTACAGTGGGCTGGGCCTGAAGTCAACCATTCACCAAGAAAATGCCCCACAGGTCAATCTTGTGGAGTCATTCCTCAGTTGAGATTCCCTCTTCCCGTATTGGTTTGTATCAAGTTGACAAAAACAAAAACAAAAACAAGTAGCACGTTGCTCTCACAAAGGGCTCAGCCTGGGCCTGCTGCTGGGCAGTTCACCCCCGGCTCCTGGTAGAGATGCTGGGGTGAAGACAGACCAGGCTCATAGCTACAGCGTAAATGCAGTCTAAGTTTAAGACGTGGGTCTTTATCCATCGCTTCATTAGCATAGTCTGTTCTGAAACATTGTCAAGTCCAAGATCATCCAGGTGGGAGTGGAGGACTGAGATTCATTTATAGAAGTTCTGGAATTTATGGACGAGGGGAATGCCCGTCTCTGGGGCCCTAGTGATGCTAATCCATGACAGGAGAGCCCAGTCCTGCCCTCCCCGTGTCCTTAACAAGAGGTTCATTCTGTGCCCTGTGTTTCCCAGGGGTAACACCAGGCAGCAGCCTATAGTACCAGGTGTTCCTGGCTGTCATCAACACCGTCTCAAGTGTTTCCCGAGGATGACTGGCTCCTTTGTCTGCATGCTGAATTTAGCATTTGTTTAGCATCTCTGGTTTACAAGATGTTTCCACAGGTAGCTCACTTGATCTGTGGGGAGCAGGGGAGTGGTTCCTGATGTACACATGAGGGCTGAGGGGAGATGGCCAGTGCTGTTCTGGGGGTTCCTTATGTCTGTGGAGACTCTAAGCCTGGGAACATTGCCCTTGAGAGTTTTTGATGTGTAATAGTTTGCTTTTTGGGTCAAACGTGGTGGCATGCACCAGTATTTCCAGCCCTTGAGAAGTCGAGGTAGAAAGATCCCAAGTTCTAGGTCAGCCTGGGATGCATAACAAGATCTTGCAAGTCTCAAAACATTAAAATGAAATAAAAAAGGAAAAAAATTTATGCAAACACAATGTTTATTAATTGATTTGTTTATTTGGGTCTCAGCCCAAGCTAGTTTTGAATTCACTGTGTAGCACTAACTGGCCTCTGATGCCGGATCCTCCCATGTCTGCCTCCCACATCCTGGGAGTATAGTTGTTCACTACCACAGATATTCAAATAATGGCTTTCAGCAATATGCAATCTAAGTCATACTGGGTTACAATATAGTCTCTTCTGTTACGCTAACATCTTCGAGTTCGGAGGCTGAAGGCTCTGTCAGTATCTCTGCAGAGCTGGGAGCCTCCTTGGCACAATTGCAAGAACTCCAGAGTCAGTCTGTTTTCTATTATTGTCTCAGACTACCGCATATTGGTAATTTATGAAGAAACTTATTTCTCACAGTTCTACAGACTGGGAAATCCGGAAGATGGTGCTGGCATTTGGTGAGGGTCTCTGGGCTCTACAGAATGTCACAGAAGGGCAAGCATGCATGCATGCTAGAGAGGAAATTGTGTCAGACTTAATCTTTATCAGGAACCTGCTCCCATGATAACTAATCCAGCCCACAAGACAGCATTAATTTATTTATATCATGCCTTAAAGGACTGACCCCTTAATACTTCAACATTTAGTAAAAATTTAAGAGCATGTGTATTGGAGATGTGCTGTTGGTACCTATAGTGTTGGAAAGGGTTTATTTGCCTTACCCGTGCTTACAGAGCTCTGAGGCCCTGGCTCTAGGCCAGCCTGTTTGTGGTACCTTACTTCAGCAGTCCAAGCACAGTAACACGCCATGGGAGAAAACAGTTACTGTACTACACATTCTTCTGAACAAGGGCTCTGCCTGGGGCAGCATAAGGCTGTGTGTGTGTGTGTGTATGTGTGGTATGTGTATATCGTGCATGTGTGTATACGTGTATGTGTGTGTTATACATGTATGTGTGTGCTTGTGCATGTGTGTGTGTGTGTGTGTGTATGTGAGAGAGAGAGAGAGAGAAAGAGAGAGAGAGAGAGAGCCACCCAATATCCTGCTTCTGAACAAGGACGCTGTGCAATGGTGTCATGGAGTCTGTGGGGTTGTGTCTGCAAGTCCTATAACCAAGCGATGGGGAAAGGAGGGGTGAATGTAGCAGCTGCTGAGAAGGAAGCTCATCTCTGAATAGGTGCTGGGGAGGAAGCCAGCCCTGCCTATCCTGCCCTGGCCTGTCTTCCTGTTTGTCTCCCCTGTACCCTGCATGCCCCACCAACCCGCTCCTCTCTCTT
Organism: Apodemus sylvaticus; assembly: GCF_947179515.1. Classification (NCBI taxonomy): domain Eukaryota; kingdom Metazoa; phylum Chordata; class Mammalia; order Rodentia; family Muridae; genus Apodemus; species Apodemus sylvaticus. Next base: position 99,827,328 of record NC_067477.1, on the reverse strand, counting down.
CCTTTCTGTCCTTCTGCACTGAGGGCCCTGCCTACCCCACCCTCCCGACCTGTCCCACCCACCTTGCCTGTCCCTCCTGCCTGCCTTGCCTTAGTTTCTCCCCTCTACGGCCTAACAAAGCAGACCACGTTCCCCAGGCTCTTCTTCCTGGGCTCTGGAGGCACAGCTGCACTCGTGCCTAAGATAATGAGCTCAGCCTGGGAAGGGGAAGAAAGTCCAGATACTTGTTAAATATGTGGGTGTGGGCTGTCTGCCCTCTGAGCCTTAGTGTCAGAGATTGCTCCAGCTCGGCAAAGTCTTCCTCCAGGAAGGCAGCCCTTGGTGCTTAACACAGATGCAGTTGGTTATAGGCCAGGAAAACCTTATGTGAGCCATATTGGTTAGTTGTTTCCATGGTCCAGTGGGGCTCACAGTTAGCTCCTTTTGGGGAGACAGGCCCATGCAACCCCGAGAGAGCGTTTCCTGGGGGCTCCCATCCACTGGCAATGACAGCGGCAGCTCATCTCCCTGGCTCATTGCAGGCAGAATGCAGTGCCATCTGCCTTTTTTTTACTGATTTATTCCCAGCTTCATGGTTCAGAGAGAACAGAGCAGTTGGAGCCTCCTGAATCCTGATGATGCTCCAGGCAGCCATTTGTTCCAGGACAGACAGAACCACCTTTACCGCCCCCGCCCCCACTACCACCACTGGGGTGATCCTGCCTGGCTCCCCACGCCTCGAAGTCTGGAAATTAAGTCTTCTGTTTGGTGTCCTGCTAATCAGGTTGTTACTTCCAAAGACAAAGGAACGAGTTTTCTAGAATTATCACTTGGAGAGACAACATGTTGGAGAATAAACCCAGATGTTTCCAGAAAGTTCCATGTATCCTATAGCAGCGTGCACAAGAGGAAACTCAAGGAACAGACCAGTCAGGGCTGGTGGGAGGCTTGGCCCGTCTCCGGGACTAGGTGTTTTGGTGGGCCTTGGAGGATGAGAAGGACCATTTCAGGAGTTTGTTGTACTCTTAGGGGGGCCCGTGTGTGGCCTCTAGAGCTCTCTAAGATGTGGGGGACTAAGGATGGCTCATCCCAAGCCTTCCAAAAAATGCAGTTCAAGGCACATGCAGTTGTCCAGGATGGAGGGGTGCCCGGTGGGGGGTGAGGGAGGCAGAGCAGGAGGAAAGGATTCACTGGGCCATGTGGTTTTGAATTTCCTAATTCATCTCTGACCCGAGAGAGAGCGAGGCAGTTGAGGCCTTACAAGGAGGAAGGTCCATGCTCAGAGGAAATCACTAGTGTGAGGGACCCGATAGAGCTTGAAATTATACCAGGACCAGGCTTGGTCCCCACCCTTTGAATTTTAGACGCGGGATTTCTCTGCGTAGTTCTGGTGGTCCTAGAACTCACTCTGTAGTTCAGGCTGGCCTCGGACTCTCAGAGTTCCGCCAGCCTCTGCTGGGATCTAAGGTGTGCGCCACTACCTGGCTGCCCAGGCATTTTAAATTAAATTAATTAATTAATTTTATATTTGCTGGACAGATAGTGCACTCCACAGGCAGGGACAGCTTGTACAGCTGTATACATGGCCCACTGTCTGAAGGCACCCATTTTGGGGATATGGTATGTAGGGGCTATATGTAATGTAGCCTGCCTTCCGCTCAGCAGCACACAGTACCCAGGGAGTTTTGTCTGTTCATAAGAAGGCCCTTTTCTTAGGTCACTTCAACATACTCCATGGGCTGGCAGGGTCCTTGAGTCCAGGAGAATGAAACACTGTCAAGAAAGGGCCAGCTGCAGCTAAGGGACAGAGCAAAACTTCAGAAAAAGACCAGCTCCAGCATGTTGTTCATGACGTCATAGCTGACGTCAGAAGGGCGTGGGCATGGGGGTGTGGGTGGGAAGCAGCAGGGCTGGATCCCAGCATCCCGCCCCAGCATTCCTGATATGCGTCCATGCGGCTGCGTTCCCTGGGGCACAAGCCTCCCCACCCCCCTTCCTCCGTAGCGCGGCTCAGTCATTCCAGCTAACCCCTGCTGGTGCTGTTAGAGGCAGACCTCATCCTGCTGGCTGGAGTAGAGTCAAGATGTCGCTGACCAGCAGCAGCCTCAGGCTTTACCTGGAAGAGACGGCGGCGGGTGTCCTCACCTCTGCTCTCCACAGCCATGCTGAAGATGTGACACACAGATTTACTCAGACTTGCCGAGCAGGTTTCATCTTAACAGAGCCCCCCATGTAATTGGCTGTTCCTCCCAAGCATCCACCATCATGAAGCAGTTGCCATGGAAACTTACTGAATACCTTGGCCTGTAGTCACAGCAGTGAGAAAAACCAGGTCTTTGGTAATAGAATTGAGGCTGTTAGATTTCCTGTGGAAAGGGGTGTGGGGTTGTTGTCACCACACCTTCCTGTCGTCCTGCCGTGCAGGTTATTGGCAGGTATTAGGGTGCCCAAGAGGTGCGAGGATGGCTGGGAGCAGGGGCTCTCCAGTGCCTTGGTTTTCTCTGAGTCGCTATCCTACCAAGGTGGGCTTTTTGGTGCTGCAAGCTGTGCTCCTGTGACTCTTACCCAGCTCCTACGACCCAGTGCTCTGGTTTGCTTTCCTGGGTGTGTTTATTAGGCAGCTGTGATGAAACACCGACCAATGCCGGGTGGTGGTGGTGGCGCACGCCTTCAATCCCAGCACTTGGGAGGCAGAAGCAGGCAGACTTCTGAGTTCGAGGCCTGCCTGGTCTACAGAGTGAGTTCTAGGACATCCAGGGCTACACAGAGAAACCCTGTGTCAAAAACAAACAAACAAACAAAAAACAAAAACACCCACCAAAAGCAGCCTTGAGGAATTGTGGGCTTATTTGATTTACAGGTTACAGTCTATCCTCAAGAGAAGCCAAGGCAGAAACTTGAGACAGGAACTGAAGCAGAGACCACAGAGGAATGCTGCCTACTGGCTTGCTCCCCATGGCTTGCTCAGTCTGCTTTCTTATACAGCATCAGGACCACCTTCCCAGGGGAAGCACTACCCACAGTGGGCTGGGCTCTCCCACATCAATCAGCTATCAAGGAAATGCTCTGCAGGCCATCCAATGGAAGGGATTCCTCAATTCAGTTCCTCTCCTCCCTGGCATATCTAGTTTTTGTGAAGTCGACAAATACTATGACAGCCAAATAAATTCAATGGTTCTCTAAGCTGAACTTGGATAGTGTCCTCCCTGGGTCTGCCAGTCCCTCTCTGGGCTGCGTAGATGGTTCTCCTCATTTCTCCAGGAAACGTCATATGATACGAGCAGGAACAGAGGGGTCCAAGGAACCACATTTGCAAATGTGGCTCTTTCTGACCCACTGGGCTTTCTGCAAGGACTGACTCAGTACTTTGTTCACTTGGAATGATGCACACAGTAGGTGCTTGAGTAATAATCATTCCAGATTAATGTAGTAACCACTTTTACATATCATTGCCTGGCTACTTCCTCTCTTCTGGTCTCCACCTAAATAACTTAGGAGCTTTTATTTTCTTTCTCCACTCCCAAACCATGCCTTACAGGCTCATATTCATTCATATCCTTGTGCTTGTGTGTGTATATGTGTTTATGTGTGTGTGTCCAGGTACAAAATGTAGAAGTCCAAGAGAACTTGCAGAAGTCAGCTCTCTCCTCCTACACACACATACTGGGTTCTGAGGATCAATTACAGGCTATCAATCTTAACATCAGGCACCTTTCTTATCATACACACATACACACACACACACACACACACACACACACACACATACCATCTCACACCCATGTGCACACATCACACACTCCATCTCACACCTATGAACAGACACACACTCCATTTCACACCCATGTTTACACACACTCCATCTCACACCCATGAACACACACACTCCATCTCACACCCATGAACAGACACACTCCATTTCACATCCATTTGCACACACATACTCCATCTCACATCCATGAACACACACTCCATCTCACACCCATGAGCATACATACACACCATCTCACACCCATGAACACACACATTCCATCTCATATCCATGAGCATGTGCACACACACATTTCACACCCATGAGCACAAATGCTCTCTTTCCTTGAAGGACTGTGGCCTCTAGGCCCTGGTCCCTGAATCTCTGCACACCGGGCTTCTCTTAGTGGATTCTGCCTCCTTGAATCCCACTCTGGATCATCTCAATCCTCCACTGCTCTGAGTCCAGGGTTCAGCCATTCTCTGATGCAGTCCTTGACCTCAGAGTCCCACACTTTTTTTTTTTTTTTGTGGATCCAGTCTTCACATAGACACGCCCTATCAGCTTTATCCACAGCTTTATCAGCTGGGGTAGTAACTTGCTCCCATCGAGATTGTCAAGGAGATAATGGGAAATGTTTTTTATGAGGACAATTATATAGTCGGTCAATTGTCTTCTGGTAGCATTCTGCACAAGAACTAGACAGTTCCTGAGGAATCACTACAAACGAGACTGACCTATACAAGGTCACATGGCCAGCAGCGGTTAGCAGAACCATGCCTAAATGTCCTTTCACTCTATGTCTTGGCTGAGGTCCTTCTTATAGCTCCCATCTTGGACAAGAAAATGAAGTCAAGTGGTAGGTACATCATGAGAAACAGATGAAGATCCTGAAGACCAAAGTGGAGCCTTTTGTGCCCCTAGATTAACAACCCATTGTTTGAGAACATGGCGACAAGTCAGCCATTTTAGCCATAGCAGGGGCTCTAGCTCCCTAGCGGAGCGTGCTGGACCCTAGTCCCTTTCCTAGTGCTGAAGCAGAAGAAAATGAGCTGTCATCTCCGAATCGTTGACAAGCAGAAGGATGTACCTGCTCCTCAGCGACTCTGCTGGAGATGCAAACAGCGATGGACAAATTGAGTTAAAAATCCAGAGGTGCAGGCATGTTGATAAGTATACTCGCACACAGGACACGTATGGGCAGACATGTCATATATGTAGTTGTGGCTGGAAGGCCCCCGAACCAGTAGACCCTATCACTCAACGTGTTAGATAAGGGGCTGGTACCTCCAGTGCTTGTGTTCTCATGCACACACATCCCTGTGTACACCCACATGCCATCACTCTGGCCTGTGTGTGGGAGAATGAGAACAGGAGTGAATACCAAATTTTAGATTAAGCAGGTGCATGGGTGCACCCTAACACACACACAGACACACACACACAGACAAAGACAGACAGACAGACAGACACACACACACACACACACACACACACTCACTCACACACAATTCCCAGATGGGCAGCCAAAGAGTATGGGGCCCAGCTTCAGGGTTAGCAGAGCGACAGGAGTGGTTCACGTTGTCATGGAGATGAGAACAGAAGATGTTGCGTTGGGAGGCAAGCATCATGTGCAGGTAGCTAAGCACCACAGATCTCAAGGAGTGGGAGTGGGTGTTGGAGGCTCTGAGTTGTGAAGTGGGGCTCTGGGCAGGGATAGGGTGTTCTAGGACGTCAGGATTGGGGCCATAAACAAGGTTGTGAGATTCTAAGCTGATCACTGGCTGCCAGACTACAAGGCTTCTGCTTTCTCATAGTATGGTAGCAATCCCTCTCGGGGCAGTTGTGCTGAGGCCACAGCCAAGGCAAAGCCCACCAGCAAGGGCAAGACATAGGTTGGAAGCTGAAGACGTCAACTGTCTATGGCATGACAGCCATACTACCAATGGGCAGAAAGATAATTAGCTTCCCCCAGTTCAAAGTCATCCCAGCTGAGAAGCAGAAGTAAAATCGAAAACACTGCTGTGGTCAGGTCTGTAGGCTGTAACCCTGAGCTATCTGCTCATGTCCCCAAGTCTACGGTGCTTATTGAGGTATTTGGTGCTATTTGTTGAGGTAGTCACGGTGATGGACAGGGTTCTAGCATCCCTGATCTCGATCACCGAACCCAGCTACCTCTGGTGACTGCATGGTGACTCCATGGTCTCCAGAAAGGAGCCTGGCTGGCACGCAGGTACTCTGTCCTGTCTAGAGGTGCTCTGACCCAGACCACGGGACCCAGCTTGCCTGCCTCTGCCCTGGCTCATGTGTGCCTCTAGCCATTTGTGCTTCACCCTGACTGCATTCAACAAGACAAGTCAGGGCTGTAGGAAACAGCACAGTGTCCTAACTCGCAGGCCTCCGGGTATCCTCAGCACTCATGAGCCTGGCCCAAGCCGTAGAGCTTCTCTGGGCACTGAGTCCCCTCTGAGATTATCAAAGGCTACGGCAAGCCCTACAGGCCATGAACAGGCAGTGCTGGGCATCAGCTGGACCCTCTGCCCTCTCAGTGCCCATGAGGTACTATGTCCATCCAAACACATGAGATCTGCTTCTATGTCTGTCCTATTCATGGAAAGAAGGAGGTGGAGTCAAGCCTGGCAAACCGATGGGCCTCAGCACCAAATCCTGCTTGTGCCACTCACCAGCTGTACGTCCTGCAGAAAGCCTCACGACCACCGGAGCTTTGTGCCCAGGGCCTATTGCCTCAGACTTCAAAATTCTCCTGAGTCTGAGGCCGACAGGGTTGGGGGCTGAGGCTGCCCTTCTTCAAAGCAGCCTTTTCCCTTCCCCTGCCTCTCCATTGGCTCCTTGAGGGGCCCTAGGCCTTAAGGATCAGAAAAGGCCCAGGATGGTGTGGTCAGTTGTATGGTTGGTGGCTGTATGGGGGAAACTGAGGAAGCCATTGGGCAAAGCATGGGCCTCTCCACCCATAGAGGTCTCAGGAAACAGGAGGGCCCACTGCAGACTCACAGGTCTTTGTGGGTGTGGGAGGAGACGAAATGCTCATTACTCTGACTGCAATCTCTCCAGGTTCCTTGGAAATGTTTGCTCTGACAGAAGGGGAAAAAAAATCTGTTCCTATGGCAACCTAATATCTTCCATTCCCAAGCTGAGTTCTCAAGGGGAAACAATCTCAGAAATACCAAGGAATTTATACAAATTTAATGGGGTTTCTTGGGCGCAGGTCTTGAAGCAATCAACGATCCAACTCTTCCAGGTCAGTGAGGGCAGCACACCTTTCTTAGACTCAGTCACTCGTTTCCTCAACAAACACTAGCTAGGATCCTGGGTGGGGCCTGCGGATGTGGAAGATTGTAATTTGGTCCAGGACTCAAGGAGCATGCAGTGTGGTGGGAGGAGCGAGAGCTCTGACCAGAGGTGGGAGGCTAGGCCAACCTTGGGGAGATGGGAAGGCTTCCTGGAAGAGGCCCGACTTGGCTGGGTCTTTAGGCTTCTCTGAACACTGGAGGCTCTTAGCAGCACACTAGTCCGATCCAAGATACAGGCGAGAGCGCTAATACCCCAAGCAGACAAATGACTTCTCAAGGAAAGGCACATTAGTGACAGTCCCCAGGGGGCATCATGAAATGAGAGGTGCTTTTATATCTGACCTGAATAAATAATTTACTTCTGGATTTTTAATAATTTAAAAGCCTTCATTTCATCAGTGTCTCATCAAAAATAGAAACTTCGCCTTCTCTTTCTAGATTTCTCTTGAGGTGCCAAGTGAGTACAGGGGCCAGAGTGGGGGGGTCACTGGAGGATGGGGGGTTGCTGGAGGGTGGGGGGTCACTGGAGGGTGGGGGGTTGCTGGAGGGTTTGGGCCCCAGGACAGAGGCCAAGGACATTTGGTTAGAGACATAGCAAACAGCCTTCCTCTGAGAACCTCCAATACCCCGTCTCCCTCCCTCAGGGTCATTCTGTCCCCACTTGGTCCTCAGGGCAGTATACTACTGTCCATCTGTATTAGGGTCCACAACAGGAACTGAACTAAAAGACCATATACAGGGGATTTATCACATCAGCTTGTAGGATGCAATTGGGGTAGCCCAACAATGGCAGTCTCACACCAGAGAGGCCAAGAACCCAGTAGTCATTCAGTCCACAGGGCTGGATGTCTCAACAGTCCCAGTATGGCACAAAGGTGGGGAGGATTCCTGTTCTTCAGCCTAAATTGGAATCCCAAAGAAGCTGGTTCTAGAATCAGTAAAGGGATACTGCAGCAACAGAGTAGATGGTCTTGCCAACAGGAGTAAGGGCAAGCAGGCAAAAAGCAAAGTTTCCTTCCTCCATGTCCTTTTATGTGGCTGCCACTCAAGGTGGCACCCATGGTTAGGGCAAGTCTTCCCTGCTTACAATAATCTGGTCAAGAAAACTCCTTACATGAATGCCCAGTGTCTCTCAAAGGGGTGCTCAATGTCCCTCATTGGAGTACCCAGTATCCCTCGAAGGGGGTGCTCAGTATCCTCAAAACAGTGCCTAGTGTCCCTTACAGGATGCTACCCCAACTGCGTCCCACAAGCTGGTGGAATAAGTCCCCTCTGTATGGTCTATTAGTGCAGCTCCTGTCATGCCCGGCAGCTTGTGGCTCAGTTGACGACAAGCGCAGTCAATTTGACAACGACTGTTAGCCATCACATCATCACACCCCCTAAGGCTTGGAAGTTTGCCTTATCACCAGGATGACCAGTGGATCAGGATGGCCAATGGATCAGGATAACTAGTGGATCAGGATGGCCAATGGATCAGGATAACCAGTGGATCAGGATGGCCAATGACCAGTGGGTCACATATAAATTCTCAGCTACTGGGAATAGTAGTGTCATGTCTGCCTGTGTGCTATCGTGCTTTGCCAGTACCCCTCCCCCACCCCTCCCCTTGTGATGATAATGGAGTAAACCTCTGAAACTGTTAAATGATTTCTTCCACAAGAGTTAACCTTGGTCCAGGTGTCAATCCACAGCAATAGAACAATGATTAAGACTATTGATTATCAATTTGATGTAATCTAGACTCACCTATATACAAACCTCTGGGCATATCTGTGAGGGGGTTTCTAGTGTTGGTTAATCTAGTGTGGGGAGACGCACCCTAAAAGTGAGCAGTCCTGGTCTCTTTCTTCCTGCTAAGAGACAGTGCCACCGGCTGCCTCACATGCCTGTTGCCAAGGCAGACCCTCAAACTATGAGCCAAAATAAATACTTCCTTAAGTTGCTTTTGTCAAGTATTTGGACATAGCTAAGAGAAAAGTAACTCTGTAGGTGGGTGGTGGTTGCTGCGGCTGCAGCACAGGCCTTTAATCCCAGCTCTCAGGAGACAGAGACAGGTGGATCTCTTTGTGAGTTTGATGCCAGCCTAGTCTACAGAGCAAGTTCTACATAGAGAAACTTCTCTCTCTCTCTCTCTCTCTCTCTCTCTCTCTCTCTCTCTCTCTCTCTCTCTCTCACACACACACACACACACACACACACACAAAACAAACAAACAAACAAACAAAAGAAACTTTTACCTTAGGTAAGTTGGTGATTTTGTGGCTTGTTTTGTGGTTGCTATTTTTGTTGTTTTAGTTTGGCCTTTGTTTTACAGGGTTTCTTTATATGTAGCCCTGGGTGTCCCGGAACTTAAGCTTCAGACCAGGTTATCCTGGAACTCACAGAGATCTGTCTGCCTCTGCCTCCTGAGTGCTGGGATTAAAGGGGTACGCCACCCCTGGGCCCTGACTTGACTGTTTTCACTGACAGGCTAGAGGCAGAGGACGGATGCCTGAATCTGACTCGGAGCACTGGTTGTGACCCACGTGTTCAATCACACTGTTTCAAAAACAAACAAACAACTTAAAAATTAAACAGCAAACTCCTCCTCGGGCAGCCCTCACGGACTATAAAAAGGAAAGTGTGCAGACGCACGTGGACATCCTGTTTCAGGCGCATTTCCTTTGGGATCTAAATAAGCAGCGGGGAGAGGAAGGGGCCCAGCCCTGTACGCTGGGCCTCAACGCCCAAGCTGCTTTGCTTTCTACACAGGCACATACATTTTTGGCAATAAAGGATGTGCTAGGCCCCAGGGAGGCAGTGTTCCTGTTGACAGCTGTTTCCATGGTAACAACAGGCCTGGCTACAAACAGGTAGAGACAGTTGGTCTTACTCACCTTGGAGCTCACCGGGAAGCTGATTCTGTTTCCTCAGACTTGCAGGCTAGAGGCAGAAGCTTTATTCTCCTGACTTAGCTGACCTCCAAGGCTGCCCTGTTGGACTAGAGACTCAAGGTCTGGCTCTCCTGCCTGCGCTGACAGTATTTGTCTATATTGATTCCTCTTTCCAACACAGTTGGAAGGGTTCAGGAGAGTCAAGGAAAAGCCTTTCCAGGGTATCATATCGTGTCCTTCAGAGGACAACTTAAGTATTCAGTTAACTTTGATCCTTTTTTTTTCCCAAGGGGGGGGGAACTTTTATTTTGATCACACAAAATGTAAATGGTTTCAACAAACCAAGAAAACACAGGAAAATGTCAAAGAGCAAAAAGTGACTGGACCAGGTCTGGGGGTGCATGCCCGTAGTCCCAGCACTGCAGAGGCAGAGACAGGGGGATCTTGGCTCAACACTAAACATGCAAGCAAACACACAGAACAGGCGGTGGAAGAGGAGGGGGCGGTTGGGAGGTGTTCATTTGGTAGACTGCTGACTGGCCTTGCCTGGAACCCTGTGCTCCAGCCCTAGTACTGCATCCACGCAGCTGAGTGTGGGCCCCAGTGCTTGCTAGGTGAGATGGGGAGAGTCAGGTACTCAAGGTTGATTCTTCCACGCGCAGAGTCTGAGGACAGCTTGGGCTACATGAGTCGGCAGGCAGAAGGCATGAAAGAGTGTGATCCCCAGAGTCCACAGAGCCGGCTCCACAGGTGTTGTTTTCTGGCGGACTTCATCTATACAGGCTCAGTGACCTGTGCAACACACACACACACACACACACACACACACACACCTATAAAATAAAGAGAAACCCATTAATTTGTATTTAATTTTAAAAACAAACCGTTAATACTTTTGGGTGGGGCAGTTCTCTCTGTATCCCTGGCTGTCCTAGAACTTACTCTGTAGACCAGGTTGGACTATTTTTTTTTTTTAAAGAGTAAAAATATCTTGGCAAACACTAGCAAAATTCCTTGTGGCAAAGCAAAGGACAGCCTTTGTTTGAGAAAAGACCCTGACACCCCTGGTATGGGTGACAGGCCAGGGCACCAAGGCACTTGGAGGGCTTTATGGGGGACCTGGGAGTTACTCTTTGCTCTAAGGGGGCCCTTACTACTTTATTCCTAATCAGAGGAGGGGAAAGGCAGCTGGATAAGCTTGGGGGCAGGGCCGAGTGAAAGGTTCCGGGCAGGGAACTCAGGAAGGGAAATGGCAGCAGCTGAGTGGAAGACTGGTCCCCCGCCCCCCTCTGTTGGAGGTGGCTGTGTCCAGTCTTTGCTGTGTCCAGGTCCATGTTACTACCCCAGGGAGTTTGCTTACTAGAGAGAATTCCACACAGCAGAACACATTTGCACAGGGGTGGAATTCCCCAGGGCATGGGATCCCAGAAGTCTCGGGAACACAGATCTTAGATAAACCCTTCAGCTTCCCCAGGCCTTGGAGCAGAGCCTTGGGATTGGGACGCTGCCATCAAGGCTGTGAGATCCTGGAAGGCCATCTGGCATCTGAGTCACACCTGAAACTGTGCTGGTGTCCCAGCGTCTGGGCTTGCCAAAGGGTTGACCTTTCACAGAAGTTGCTGGAGGGACACTTTAGCCTGCTTTCGTGATGAGTGGTCCATGGGGGAGCTGAGATCTTTGTCCTACAGAGGGAAATCTGGCCCTCATCTGGGCACTTGCAGAGTGGAGGAGAGCGACCACGACTAGTGCTTCTCAGCCTTCCAAGGCTTTAATATACTTCCTCATGCTGTGGTGACCTCGAATCATAAAATTATTTCTGTTGCTACTTCCTTACTGTAATCTTGCTACTGTTGTGAATCATAATATAAAAATCCGCGTTTCCTGATAGTTTTAGGCAACCCCATGAAAGGGTTGTTTGACCCCCAAAGGGGTAGCGACCTATGGCTTGAGAACCACTGCTCTACAACAAGCTACCAGAACAGCACAACTGTAGTGAACTCAAAACTTGCTGCAAGACGGCTGGAGCCTCCTCGGCTACAAATAACCAGAACAGGGCAAAGGGGACCTGGAGGCCACTCATCCCACCCAGGGATAATGCCTCAGAAGAGGGGGCAGTGGCTCAGAGAGGGTTATTAACCAGTGCACAGCAACTCAGCCAGGGGCAGCCGAGCGAGGGCGCCATCCTTAGAAGTCTGGCCCACTCCACGGTCCCAGCTGGGAAAGTAGTGAGAAACTCCAAGAAAGATGGCGGCTGAAATGGCAGGGTTAGATAAGAACGAGGAGCTGGCGACGGTCAGGGTGGGGGTGGGGCACGAAGCGCTGAGAAGAGCCACGACACTAGCACGGGCTCTGTGACAGGTCCCTGCGATGCTGAGAGAGCCTTGGAGGTAACCGTTTCTTTAGGACCTGACATGCAGGTTGTCGTGTGCACGCCTGTGGAGGGCAGAGGTCAACCTCACGAGTCTTTCCTCAGGAGCCATCCACCTTGCTTTGCAGGACAGGCCTCTCACTGGCTGGAGCTCACTAAGTAGGCGAGGCTAGTTGGCCGGTGAGCCCCAGGGCCTTGCCCCCCCACTTCACACACACACACACACACACACACAGGAATTACACGTGTGAACTCTCTTGACCAGCTTTTTCCACACACATTTGGGATATACGTTCTCCTGTTCCTGTGGACGTTACCAAACTGGGTGATCTCCCCATCCCTGCATTTGCTTTGTCTTGAAGTTCTTAGATCCCAGGCCTCCTTGTTCAGGGACCACACAGAGTCAGTCAGTCTCCTGATAAAGGCAGACAGGGACACACATCTACAAGATACCCAGATTTCCCCACTTAGAGAGGGATGGAGTCCAGGACAATGAGGAATAACCTCCCAAGATGGAGCTGTCTCAGGTTGCCTTCCTGTCTAATTGCAGCTATGAAGACCAAGAACAAGTTTGGGGGAGACAGCCCTGGCCCAGCCCATCAGGTGGGCCTCCAGTGGCCAGCAAAGACCAAGGTTAAAGCTCTGTTTTTTTGGCTTCTGAGTAAAACAATCTATGAATAACCAGAGCAGCCAAAATCACCCTCAGCCATTTAAAAATGACCCCATTGGAGTCAGTCCTCTGGTTTTTGCGCTTTAGAACCTCAGGTGGGGGTCAGCTGAGAAACTCTTTTCTGCTTCAGACGGTAACTTGGCGGGTGGACAGGCCAGCTGTGGGGTCCCAGACAGCACCATCCACAGCTGGCACCCTGCAGGGCGACAGTGTTTCCAGACCCTTCTCCGTCTTCATGAGCTCTTGTGGCCTTTCCACACTTGGCGGTGGGACTCAGCTTCAGTGGCCTTGGAGTGATGCCTCCGGTTGTCACCGAGTCTAACCCCAGGGCTGGCACAGTGACGTCTGCCATCTGTACAAATCACAGCAACCCAGGCTCAAAAAAAGAAGTAGACCTCACCTTCCTGAGGCATATGCCACCCCCCTTGGACAGCTCAGAGGCATGAGCATCTAGGGCCTTAGAAAGGATGAGACAGAACCACGATTGGCCAGGACTACAGCTTGGAGCTGGAGTCTAAAGCCAGCCCTCCCCCACCTCACCCCACCCCACCTCACCCCACCCCACCCCCACCCCACCCCATCCCACCCCACCTCACCCCACCCCACACCCACCCCACCCCACCTCCACCCCACCCCATCCCTCCCCCACCTCACCCCACCCCACCCCACCCCACCCCACCTCAGTTGCTTCGGTACAAGCTGCAGCAGAGTGGACGGGGCAGGAATGGAAGGGCCAGCCTCAGCCTAGATCCCGGCTGAGGTGCATATTTGTATAGCTGTGGTCATCAGTGCTTCCACGCCCTGCTTGTAGGAGGTGATTTTCCTCACTCATTAGACTCTAGTATTTTTAGGAAATTTGTAGGTGATTTTCATTGTAGCCACAAACCAGGACCCCTGATTTCAAACCCCCAAAGCAACAGTTCCCTTGCTTGTTCCCGCCTACTCCCTCAGGGGCTGTGAGCATCTCACTCTGGGCCTTCCCCTCCTGCCTTCCTCAGTCACTTAGGAGGGAGCTCTGACCCCATCATGGGGGTTTCTCAAGGGCATCTGGGATAGAACACAGAGTCCTGGCGACTAGAGGTTCCCTTTCCAGCTCTGCCACTTATGGCCTCTTAAGCTCCAGTTTTCTGATCTATAAAGCACGGCTAATAATCACTGTGATACATAATTTACAGATGGTCTGTAAGACTTATGCAGGGGCCAGGGTGGGGAGGCAGAAGTGGGTGGATGGGTGGGTGGGGGAGCACCCTCATAGAAGCAGCAGAGGGAGGGGAGATGGGATAGGGGAAAACTGGAAAATAAAGAAAATATCCAATAAAAATGTTAAAAAAATAAAAAGGCTTATGGAGGGAAAATATATAAAATGCAAAGCTTGGGGCTGGGGAAATGGCTCAGTCAGCTAACATGCTTGGCAGAGGAGCATGAGGACCTGCTTCTGACCCCCAGTACCCACAAAAAGAGCCAGGCACAGTGGTACACACTTGTAACCACAGCGCAGAGGTAGAGCGGGAGTTTTCCTGACACTCACTGACCAGCCAACCTCGTCTGGCGGTCAAACAAGTGCCAGATCCTAACGAGAGACCCTGACTCGGAAATCACGGTGAACAGCCCATGAGAATGCTACTGAATGCTACCATGGCCTCCACATGCATGTGTGTGTACATGCTCTCGAGAGTGTGCACACAGACACGCGTGCATGCATGTGTATGCACGCAAAGAAAGGCAAGGCTTTTACATGGAAGAGCTCAAAACATCATTGATGGAAATGAAGTAAATACCTAAACTAATAAAAAGACATCTTGTGTTCATGGGTTGGAAGATCTAATACCATGAGGGTTTTAGCCATTTTTTAAAATATATATTTTTTTATTTATTTAAGTACATTGTAGCTGTTCTCGGCCATACCAGAAGCAGGCATCATATCCCCTTATGATAGTTGTGAGCCACCATATGGTTGCAGGGAATTAAACTCAGGACCTCTGGAAGAGCAGCCAGTGCTCTTAACCACTGATCCATCTCTCCAGCCCAGTTTTAGTCTTTTTTTTTTTTTTTTTTCCCAAATTACTCCTTTCAAGATAGGAGTTCTCTGTGTAGCACTGGCTGTCCTGGAACTTGCTCTGTAAACTAGGCTGGCCTCAAATTCACAGATATCTGCCTGCCTCTGCCTCCCAAGGTCTCATCTCCCTCTCCGTTCCCAAGTCTTCCCAGGCATTAAAGGCATGTGCCACCATTGCACAGCTAAAAAATTATTCTTATTTATTATTATTTTTAATGCCTATGAGTGTTTTGCTTACATGTATGTCAATAACACGAATGCATGCCTGAAATTCATGGAGGTCAGAAGAGGGTGTTGGAACTCCTAGAACGGGACTTGTAGGAGGTTATTAGCCACTACATGGGTACTAATACCAGGTCCTCCGCAAGAATTACACATGCAGGGGGTGGTGGTTATGAACTACTACATGGGGACTAATACTAGGTCCTCTGCAAGAATTACACATGAGGGGGGCTGGAGAGATGGCTCAGTGGTTAAGAGTGCTGATTATTCTTCCAAACTTCCTGAGTTCAATTCCCAGCAACCACATGGTGGCTCACAACCATCTGTAAAGGTATCTGATGCCCTCTTCTGGTGTATCTGGAAACAACTACAGTGTAAATAAAATAAATCTTAAAAAAAAAAAAAGAATTACACATGCTCTTAACCTCTGGGTCATATGTAGCCCCAGGGTTTTAATGTCATCAATACATCCAAATTGTGACAGGGTCTCACTGTTGAGGCCTTCCTACAAATAGAGGACTGTATTCTCCCCAGGTCTCATCTTCCTCTCCACTCCCAGGTCTTCCATAGACTTTTCCAAGGGTCCGTCTTCCTGACCTGTAGGCAGCATATATGGAGAATGAGCCAATATAGCTTGTATATATGCCTGATGTGCAAAGTGTAGCAGGTATGTGTATGTGTGTGTTGCATGTATGTGTGTGTTGCATGTATGCCTATATGTATGCATGGATGTGTCCTCCTGGTGTCTAACAATGTGGAGGTGGGAGCAGACAGGGAACATACAGGGGCTGACCACCCCCAACATTGCTATGACAGTGAAGAACATCCAGGAATCCAAATTCTAAATCCTAACCAGGTCCACCAGGCCCTTTTGAAGTTATATTGGAGCATATTTATTTCATAGTTTGAGTTTGATGTATCACTTTCAAATATTCAGACACACAGCATGTCAGCCTTGAACAATATGCTTGCCCCAAACCCCGAGACTGTCTCAGGAAGGTTAATATATTCTCACAAACTTCGTTCTTTCAAGAACACCCCATATGTCCACCTTCCTCAGATTCAGCTGAGATTCCCAACTCCTCTGGACAGATATAGGCCCTATAGTGCCTTCTTAACTCCATTACCCAGCAGGAACCACGGGCTCCCTGGAGGCTTTGAGCTTCCCAGACATGCTCCAGTCTCCTTTCAATGTACCACTATAAGGCTGGAACTGGGTTGGCTTACACCCAAGGGTGTCCTGAAGTATTGGGCCCAATGGAGATGCACTTCCAGATCTGGCCACCAGAGGGCAGGCACACACAGCACCTGGAGTATAGCTACTCTGCAGGAGAAGTGGAGCTCTGTGGGCCATTGAGCATCTAGTTTCAGTGCATGTGTGCACCAGGAGGAGAAGAGAAAGTCCTATGGTAGCTTCTGGAGGCCCCAGAGAGAGCTCCTTTTAAATTCTTGCCTTTCTATGCCCCTCCTGTCTTCCTTCCCTTCCTGCTATTTAGAGGCCAGGATCTAGATTCAATCTTGACTTTGTTAGTCTAGATACTTTTTCTCTCTAAACCTTAGATTACCCATCTGCAAAGTGGGAAGAATAATATATCCAATTTAGTGCACATCCCCTTTGCCTTTTCCTTGGGCGGTTGGGGCATTTTATATAGGACAACCCATTCGAGCTGTCAGAAAGGAGCTCCAGGCTATATCCTGGGCAAAACCAGTCCTTCTTCCCTCTACCCCACAGTGAGCTGGCTCATCAGGCCTCCATCCATGAGGTTCTGTTCAGTGGTGCTGGGCAGGCTGGCTGAACTAGTCAGACTGGAGTGACTTCTACCCCAGCCTGGGAACTTTATCAATGTCGGAATGTATTCTGAGCCTCAGCAGGTCCTGCTGCATGTCAGAATAGATAAGCAGGTGTTCAGGAAGGATGGAGGGGTAGGTGGGCAGAAGTGGAGGGGGAGGATGGATGGATGGGAGGGGCAGTGTAGAGAGCCTTAGTGAGGTGCCATGCCACCTGGCAGGAACTTGACATCAACCAATGTGAAGTTCCTCTCCCAGTCTTTGAGCAGGAACTCCTGTGTCAGCCATAATCCCCTCCACCTAGGGTGGAGTGCTCAGACCAAGGTGAAGAGAAACACTAGCCACCTGTGGAGCAACTGAACCGGTTCTGCTGAGAAGCATTCAGTCTTTGGGGAAGGGTTTTCCTCTGCCTATATATTTGGAGTTCTTCATTAAACTTTGAGACTTTGAACAGCAATGTTGTCTTGGTCTTCATCTCTTTTTGCCACCTTCCCATACATCTCCAGCTTCCCTTCCAGGTAACCCATTCGATGTATCTGAGGGCAGTTACAGATTGGCATCCAAACACATGGCCGGACACCGGAAGGTCTCCTGAGGTGACCCTGTCTTGGCGAAGCTTTGCAGAAAACGGAAAAAGATGGCATCCTGCGCGTGAGCAACTACAGGAGTTAAATACTAGCTCTAGTCTAAAATTTCATCCTTTTAGTTGTTGTAGGTGCAGAAGGACACAGGTTAAGTGGGACAACGTTGACCCAGCGCTGAACTCCCTTAGGGGTTGACAGTGGAAAGTGGGATAGGAACTTTATAGGCCTTTGTCGGCAGCCTTCAAGAGCTGCTTCAGGCAAAAGGAGAAGGGCTTGAAAAACAATGGTTAGAAGGTTTTTTAGATCAGATAGATTCTTGTTGTCCATGGTTCCAAGAAAAAAGAACTTTAGATAAGAGAACCTGGGAAAAAATTGGAAAATGTTAAGATCCACCAAGGCAGATAATACCACCCTCTGCCTCTGGATGCTTATAAAAGATGTTACTGATGAAGAGAACTCGCAGGCATCGGATAGGACACAGGGAGAACTTGAGGAATCTCAAGAAGGAAGCCTGCCAGAGAGGACTTTTTCAGAAAAGGGTCCTCTCAACCCTAAATTAGAAAGATTTAGAGATACTACTGATGAGCTAAGATTAGAGGAGAAAGCTCATTCAGACGAAGGAGCTGCCAAGTATTATGGTGAGGATTGGCTTCCTAGCACACCTTAGGCTTTGTGTCTGAAAGTTGCTAATTTGGAAGTTAGTTCTGTTTTGCCTTTAACTCTTGACCTTATATTTTAAGCAGATTCGCTGTCTCCACTCAGGCTCACCTGGAGTGAAAACTGGCATGTCTGTCAAAGACACTTGCAGGGTGTGTGGCAATAAATAGACTCCCTGACATCAAAACCTATACAAGGACCTCTTACGAGAGCTACATAGAACTCAGATCTATGTGTGTCTGTTTATGAGCAGACATGGGCACTGTGGGAGGTGCGAGGCAAAGCACTGCAAGGGGAGGACCATGTTTCCTGCCTCTGAGTCCCCTGTGAAGCAACCTGGTTGCATAGAGGTTGGTGTTTAAAGGCATTCCTTAGGCTAACAAATGACAAGGAAAGCGGGCATGGTGGCGCACGCCTGTAATCCCAGCACTTGGGAGGCAAAGGCAAGCAGATTTCTGAGTTCGAGGCCAGCCTGGTCTACAGAGTGAGTTCCAAGACAGCTAGGACTACACAGAGAAACCCTGTCTCGAAAAACCAGAAAAACAAAACAAAAACAAACAAACAAACAAACAAAAAAAAAACAAATGACAAGGAAGCCTAAGCCCTCTTCTCCATAAAAAGACACCATAAAGTATTTAGGAGGACCAGGTCAATACTTCCCCCCACCCCCTGTGGTTAATGCCCACTGTTCCTTCAACGGATGACTGTCCACTTGGTTGTTATTGTCTCATCTTAAAATAAAAAGGGAGGAGGTGTAGAGAGCCTTAGTGAGGTGCCATGCCACCTGGCAGGAATTTGACATCGACCAATGTGAAGTTCCTCTCCCAGCCTTTGAGCGGGAACTCCTGTATTAGCCATGATCCCCTCCACCTAGGGTGGAATGCTCAGACCAAGGTGAAGCCTATTGTTTTTTAAGAACCTACAGTTTCCTGAGAAACACTAGCCACCCGTGGAACAACTGAACTGGTTCTGTGGAGAAGTTTCCAGCCTTTGGGGAAGAGTTTTCCTTTGCCTATATATTTGGAGTTCTTCATTAAACTTTGAGACCTTGAACAACAATGTTGTCTTGGTCTTCATCTTTTTGCCGCCTTCCCATACAGCCCCAGCGTCCCTTCCAGGTAACCCATTTGATGTAACTGCAGGCAGTTACAAGGAAGGAAATAGATTAGTTCATGCATTATTTCAGAGCACTTGTAGCAAAGTGTTTTCCCTGCATGGTTCTAGCAGAATCCTAAGGACTTCTTAGAGTACCAAGGTCTAGGCAATCAATTGAGGGGTGCTCCATTTTGAGGCTCCTTGCCTCTTAGAGGCAGCACTGATAGTAGCCATAGAGGTTTTGGTCTAAGCTTTCAGATTCTCCCAGACTGTGGGGCTTGGCTCATGTTTGCATTCATTTCTTCATTCAGCAGATACTCCCCAGGTCCTTCTCCCTCAGGGTCCCAAGGATGGAGGGGGGCACCCCAGGAACGACTGGGCAGGCTGCTGTGAGGAACTGGATTTAAGCAGGAAGCAGCTCCCAGCCAGAGAAGTCACTGTGTCAGATCCGAGGCAGAGGACCCAGGATAAAGGAAAGACACATTTGCATAGAGCTCAGGGCAGACCTGGGACCCTCAGTTCCTGTTCTCCCCAAGGCACTGCTTCCAGGGAAAGGGTTTCTGGGAGGGCCCGGAAATGCAGATGTGTCATAAGCGTGGGTGCGCTCTCCCCAGCTGGCCTTGCCTTCTCTGCTGGCACTGGGTCACACCTGCAGGGCCCCACCCACTCCTGACCTAGATTCCCTTGCCACTCTGTCAACAGTTGTAGGGCAGAGCAAAGCCTGGCTTCAGGGGCCCAAACAGAGTCCCTGACCAGCATCACAGAGACCTAACCCCGCCTCCCCCACCAGGGTGGAGCCAGCGCCATATTAATCAGGGTGGGAGTGAGTCTTCCTGGAGGCTGCTTGGCCCAGCTGTAGCTCTGACCTTCCCAGCAAGGCCATGCTCTGGCTGACAGGGCCTCCCAGTGGGTGGGGATGGGCAGAACCTAGTACAGGCTCTTAGGGACAGGGACCACTAAGCACCTAGAGCAAAGGCACTGTGTAATTGAGGTCACTGCTTCTTTAGAACTCTTCTAGTTTGCTGCTTAGAGGGTCACAAATCTGCTCAGGC
This sequence comes from Apodemus sylvaticus, assembly GCF_947179515.1. Lineage (NCBI taxonomy): Eukaryota > Metazoa > Chordata > Mammalia > Rodentia > Muridae > Apodemus > Apodemus sylvaticus. Next base: position 99,806,919 of record NC_067477.1, on the reverse strand, counting down.
CAGGGTAAGAGCAGGATTCTCTAGAGATGCCCAGGCCCCTGTCTGCTACAGTCGGGCCCTTGAAAGACCCAACCCATCCATGTCAGGTACCATCCCTGGTCTCAGCACCCAAAGTGTTCTTAGGATGGCTGATCTTGTGATCACATAGTCTAGAAAATTCTGGTGTGAGGCCTGGGTCTCTATCTTGGAGCCAAGAGGACCCGTGAAACACTGACTGTGGAAAGAACCTGTGGACTCACAAACAGGTGGATCCCATCGGCCTCAAAGCCTCCATCCAGGCTGAGCCTCACCCATTACTCTGTCAGGTTCCCGGCGTGAGAGCATTGCCCTTGGTTTTTCTTGGCCCCTTTCTTCACAGCCTGCAATAGTTAAAGCGGCCCCAGTCGGGACGTCAGAGCTCAACTAGACTGAGAGCCCCAGCAGTTCCCAGGGGTTATGGGTTATGGTAATGATCCAAATGAGAAAGTACTATTCTTTCTAGATTGTTCTCAGATTGAAACTCCTAATTAAAGATCTTTCTAAGCAACCCTGGGGCTTTTAGGGTGTTGTGTGTTCCTGTCGTACTGGCACTTGGGAGGGGGAGAGAGGGGAGCAGGAGTTCGAGGCTATGAGTAAGGTTAGCCTGGGCTACCTGTTCTTGAAAGAAAGAAAAGATGAAAGGAAAAGGGAAAGAAAAGAATCTCAGGACGCTCAAATAATTGCTCTCTTACCTAGGGGACAATTTGAAAATGGCCAAGAGCTGAGAGGACGGGGTAGAACCCACTTGCAGTTCCTCTCCTGACCCTAGTTAATTTTGATACACCATGACTATCTTACTGGCTGGGCACTCCTAAACCTTCCCCTGCTAGGAAACAGTCCTCTCCTGTACTCCGGAGTTAGCATCTTTTAAAATCTAGATTTCCGATTGGGGCCCAATTGGGGAAGTGGCCTGTAGCCACTTACCGGATTCTCACATGCCGGTGGGCTTTAGGTCTGGTCCTCCTTCTTCCCTTCATGGCGATCTCGGCATCCTTCCTCTCTCCCAGTTCCTAGCCCTCGCAAATCTCAAAGTCGGATACCCAGATTCCCGATAGGGGTGTGTGTGTGTGTGTGTGTGTGTGTGTGTTTGTGTAGATTATTTCAAAGCATTAGAACAAATCTCCAACATCAGAGCAGTGAGGGCAGCCCTGGTCCGGCCATTATCCTAATGGAGGTGCTATGTGCAGGGAAGCTGCAGGTTCTTCTCCTGGAGGCAAAGATTGCCACTGTCTGGCCTGGCTCTCCATTCCCAGGAATTCCCCCTTCCTGAGTGTTACCTATAAGGTTGCTTGGTCCCTAGAAATATCCAGGAATCCTGGTGAGGGCAAAGGTCGGCTCCATTCTCCTGGTATGGCCTTCTTCCAGGGGCCACCAAGGCCTGGCAGATCCATTGAACCATATGTAAAACTGGTGGGGTTGTCCATCAGGTCTCCAGCCTCTGCCTTCTTCTGTCCTCTTGCCTTCCTCCTTCCAACCATCTGGAGTTGGAGACTCATGTGGAGTAAATCAAGGAAAAGGGTTGGTAAGTTGTGTGTGTGTGTGTGTGTGTGTGTGCGCGCACGCTGTGAGTTCATGTATGTGTGTGCACTCATGTGTCTGTGTATATGTATGTGCTTGTGTAGGGGTTGGAGAGCATATTCATTTGTGTGTGTGTGTGTGTGTGTGTGTACATGTACACATATGTTCATGTGTGCATGGAGGCCAGAGGTTGACATTAGGTGTTTTTGTCAACCATGCTCCACCTTATTTTTTGAGGCAGGATTTCTCGTTGGACCCAGAGCTCATGGATTCAGCTGGAGGAGCTGACCAGTGAGCTTCAGGGATCTGCCTCTCTACCTCCCAGCCCCATGCTGGGGTCGCAGACAGCACCTGCCCTTGGGTTTTCCTATGGGAACTGGAGACCCAGACTCACACCGTTGAGCACGGCAGGCACTTTACTATCTCCTTAGGCCCAAGTGCCTTCTCTTCCAGAAGGTTCTAGAAGCAATCCCAGCCTACTGGCCCACAACGACCGACACTCTTTTTCAGCTGGGTCTCAGCAACCCAGCGGCTGACATGGTGGATCCGGTGTGCTCTCTGTGTTGTTACTGTAGGGTACCGGTGTGCTCTCTGTGTTGTTACTGTAGGGTACCGGTGTGCTCTCTGTGTTGTTACTGTAGGGTACCGGTGTGCTCTCTGTGTTGTTACTGTAGGGTACCGGTGTGCTCTCTGTGTTGTTACTGTAGGGTACCGGTGTGCTCTCTGTGTTGTTACTGTAGGGTACCGGTGTGCTCTCTGTGTTGTTACTGTAGGGTACCGGTGTGCTCTCTGTGTTGTTACTGTAGGGTACCGGTGTGCTCTCTGTGTTGTTACTGTAGGGTACCGGTGTGCTCTCTGTGTTGTTACTGTAGGGTACCGGTGTGCTCTCTGTGTTGTTACTGTAGGGTACCGGTGTGCTCTCTGTGTTGTTACTGTAGGGTACCGGTGTGCTCTCTGTGTTGTTACTGTAGGGTACCGGTGTGCTCTCTGTGTTGTTACTGTAGGGTACCGGTGTGCTCTCTGTGTTGTTACTGTAGGGTACCGGTGTGCTCTCTGTGTTGTTACTGTAGGGTACCGGTGTGCTCTCTGTGTTGTTACTGTAGGGTACCGGTGTGCTCTCTGTGTTGTTACTGTAGGGTACCGGTGTGCTCTCTGTGTTGTTACTGTAGGGTACCGGTGTCCTCTCTGTGTTGTTACTGTAGGGTACCGGTGTCCTCTCTGTGATGTTACTGTAGGGTACCGGTGTGCTCCCTGTGTTGTTACTGTAGGGTACTGGTGTGCTCTCTGTGTTGTTACTGTAGGGTACCGGTGTGCTCTCTGTGTTGTTACTGTAGAGTACTGGTGTGCTCTCTGTGTTGTTACTGTAGGGTACTGGTGTGCTCTCTGTGTTGTTACTGTAGGGTACTGGTGTGCTCTCTGTGTTGTTACTGTAGGGTACTGGTGTGCTCTCTGTGTGGTTACTGTAGTGACACCCAGGATACTTCTGTCCCTCTAACTGCTCAGCCAACGCTTAGGTTGTCCTGAGAGAAAATGAGGAGGCCTCCCAAGGCCCTCCTTTGCGTGCAGATTCTTAGAATGCCTCGGGTGACCTAATACACCTTACACTGAGCCGACAGCTCCTGGAGCAGGTCCCCCCACCCCCACTTACCCACCTACACAGACCCTAATCCACTGAGTCCTCATGGTCCTTTCAAAGGGCTAAAAACTTCTCCTAGAAGAAGCGTATGGGACGTCCATTGTCCCTCCTGGTAGGGGACACCAATCAGGAGTGGAGTGACTGTAGGTGAAGCCGGGAGAGAGGCTGGGACTGTAGGCTCTTTCCATCAAAGTGCCACTAGGTGGCACTGTCAGCCCTCACTTAGGACTAAGCAACAAGACTGGGGGAATCAGCTTGGTAAAAGGGGTATTCAGGCATTTCAGGAAGACAATCACTGAGCAGTGGGCAGAATCACCCCCACAGCCTTGTGTTTGACAGGCACAGCAGACCTCTGCTTTTGACCGTTAAAGCTCCTAGTATTAACACATTTCTCTGTGATGAGGAGGATCAGTCTGAACTCAAGGGGCAGGGCTGCTCAGAGGTATCATCCCAGAAGTTGGGATCCCAAGGCAGGAGGATGGATGGTTACAGGAGTAGTTTAAGGCATTTACCACCTTGTGAGGATGTTAGAGACTAACCCTCAGGAGACGGGTCTTCCCTTTTCCTGGGTGGGTACTGGGGGTCAAACTCAGTCAATCAGGCCACACTACTAGAAATGCTGGGCACTGGGTGACCTAGAAGAATGTGCGAGACTTCGTATTTTCTTAGTAATTTTTTTCTTTTTGTTTGTTTTCTTTCTTTGTTTTCCAGAGAGTGTTTCTCTGTGTAGCCCTGGCTGTCCTGGAACTCATTCAGTAGACCAGGCTGGCCCCAAACTCAGAGATCCCCCTGCCTCTGCTTTCCAAGTGCTGGAATTAAAGATGTGCACCACCACTGCCTGGCTCAGTAATCTTTTTCAATGAACAGTGTGATTTAGAAATCTGAGTCCACCGCTCAGAGGAGAAGGGGAATGGGGCGAGGATTGTGGGAGAGGGTGACCGGGAGGAGGGCCGTGAACAGAACCTAAAGTGAATAAGTAAAAGAAGAAAGAATGGTGGGAAAAATCTGAATCCAGCCGTTAGGGTGATGGTTTTGTACGCTGTGGATTCAGATGCTCATTTCTGTGCCCTGAGATCTGATTGCAACTCAGTGTTGTGTGAAAATTGTTTTTTTATCACCTCTGATTGTTTAATAAAGTGCTGGTTAGCCAATAACTCTGCAGGACTTCCAGTGCCAGATGGGGGTCCCTGGGAGATGAGAGAGAGAGAGAGAGAGAGAGAGACAGAGACAGAGAGACAAGATACACACACACACACACACACACACACACACACACACGGACACAGGCAGACAGACAGACAGACAGATAGACACAGAGAGAGGAGAGGTGTGGAGGGACCAGGAGGAGTTACCATGAAGACACATGGAACAGAGTTAGTCTTAGATTCAGATTGTAGGTAAAGGGTCACATGGCTGGGATGTAGCCAAACTAGCATAGTAGGGTTAGAATAGATGAGTATCTGCCCAGTTATAGAGCTCACAGCTTGTGACACTGGGGCCTCTATTGAGCCTTCATAGGACTAAGGACCTTTCCTCCCACTGATGCCCATCAAGGCATTCCTCTGCCACAATTGCAGCTGCACATGGTACCCCTTGGTTGATGGCTTAGTCCCTGGGATCCCTGGGTGGGAGGTCTGGTTGGCCAACATCATCATTCTTCCTATGGGGCTGCAAACACCTTCAGCTCCTCCAGTCCTCCCTCCAACTCCTCCATTGGGGACCCTGTGCTCAGTCCAGTGGTTGGCTGCTAGCATCTGCCTCTGTATCTGTAAAGCTCTGGCAGGGCCCCTCAGGAGGCAGCCATAACAGGCTCCTTTCAGTATGCATTTCTTGTCATCCATAATAGTGTTGGGGTTTGGTGACTGTTTACAGGATGAATCTCCAGGGAGGACAGTCTCTGGGTGGCCTTTCCTTCAGTCTCTGCCCCACACTTTGTCTCCATAAATGCTTCCCCCTATTTTGCTGTATATTGCTTTCACTATGTTTAGGTATGGGCCTTGTGGGTATTTTGTTCCCTTTCTCAGAAAAACTGAAGTGCCCACACTTTGGTCTTCCTTCTTCTTGAGCTTCCTATGGTCTGTGAATTGTACCTTGTTTATTCTGATCTTTTGGGCTAACATCCACTTATCAGTGAGTGCATATTATGTGTGTTCTTTTGTGATTGGGTTACCTCGCTCAGGATGATACTTTCTAGTTCCATACATTTGCCTAAGAATTTCATGAATTCGTTGTTTTTAATAGCTGAGTTGTATTCTATTGGGTAAATGTATCACATTTTCTGTATTCATTCCTCTGCTGAGGGACATCTGGGTTCTTTCCAGATTCTGACTATTATAAGTAAGGCTGCTATGAACTTAGTGGATCATGTGTCCTTATTACATGTTGGAGCATCTTCTGGGTATATGCCCAGGAGTGGTATAGCTAGGTCCTCAGGTACTATGTTTAATTTTCTGAGGAACCACTAAACTGATTTCCAGAGTGGTTGTACTTTCAATCCAGTGCTGGCTTTCAATCCAGCCAGCAGTGAAGGAGTGTTCCTCTTTCTCCATGTCCTTTCCAGCATCTGCTGTCTCCTGAGTTTTTCATCTAAGCCATTCTGACTGTTGTGAGGTGGAATCTCAGTGTGGTTTTGATTTGCATTTCTCTAATAACTATGGATGCTGAACATTTCTTTCAGTGCGTCAGAGCCATTTGAGTTTCCTCAGTTGAGATTTCTCTGTTTAGCTCTGTACCCCATTTTTAATAGGGTTATTTGACTCTCTGGAGTCTAACTTCTTGAGTTCTTTGTATACATTGGATATTATCCCTCTATCAGATGTAGGATTGGTAAAGATCTTTTCCCAATCTGTTGGTTGCTGTTTTGTCCTATTGACAGTGTCCTTTGCCTTACAGAAACTATGCAATTTTATGAGGTCCCATTTGTCAATTCTTGTTCTTAAAGCATAAGCCATTGGTGTGGAGTCACTTAAGTATATGACCATGTCATCTGCAAATAGTGATATTTTGACTTCTTCCTTTCCATCTTATATCACTTGGACCTTCTTTTGTTGTCTAATTGCTCTAGCTAGAACTTCAAGTACTATATTGAATAGATAGGGAGAGAATGGGCAGCCTTGTCTGGTCCCCAATTTTAGTGGGATTGCTTCAAGTTTTTCTCCATTTAGTTTGATGTTGGCTACCAGTTTGCTGTATATTGCTTTTACCATGTTTAGGTATGGGCCATGAGTTCCTGATCGCTCTAAGACTTAACATGAAGGGATGCTGAATTGTGTCAAAAGCCTTTTCAGCATCTAATGAAATGATCATGTTTTTTTCCTTTGAATTTGTTTATGAAGAGTATTACATTGATGGATTTCCATATATTGAACCATCCCTGCATCCCTGGGATAAAGCCTACTTGATCGTGGTGAATGATCATTTTGATGTAGTCTTAGATTCAATTGGCAAGAATTTTATTATTTTTGCATCAATATTCATAAGGGAAATTGGTCTGAAGTTCTCCTTTCTTGTTTGGTCTTTGTTTGGTTTAGGTATAAGTGTGACTGTGGCTTCATAAAATGAATTGGGCAGTGTTCCTTGTGTTTCTATTTTGTGGAATAGTTTGAAGAGTATCGGTATTAGGTCTTTGAAGATCTGATAGAATTCCCCACTAAACCTATCTGGTCCTGGGCTTTTTTTTTTTTTTTTTGGTTGGGAGATGGTTAATGACTGTTTCTAGTTCCTCAGGACTTATGGGACTAATTAGATGGATTGTCTGATCCTGTTTTAACATTGGCACCAGGTATGTGTCTAGAAAATTGTCCATTTCATCCAGATTTTCCAATTTTGTTGAGTATAGGCTTTTGTAGTAGGATCTGATGATTTTTTTTTAATGTCCACAGTCTCTGTTGCTATGTTTCCCTTCTCATATCTGATTTTATTAATTTGGGTTGTGCCTCTGTGCCCTCTGGTTAGTCTGACTAAGGGTTTAACCTATCTTGTGGATTTTCTCAAAGAACCAGTTCCTGGTTTTGTTGATTCTTTGTATAGCTCTTTTTGTTTCTATTTGGTTGATTTTGGCCCTGAGTTTGATTATTTCCTATCATCTACTCCACTTGGATGTTTTTGCTTCTTTTTTTTTTTTCTAGAGCTTTCACCTATGTCGTCAAGCTGCTAGTGTAAGCTCTCTACATTTTCTTTTTGGAGGCACTTAGCGCTATGAGTTTTCCTCTTAGCACAGCTTTCGTTGTGTTCCCTAAGTTTTGGTATGATGTGTCTTCATTTTCATTAAATTCTAAAAAGTCTTTAATTTCTTTATTTCTTCCTTGACCAAGTTATCACTGAGTAGAGCATTGTTCAGCATCCATGTATATGTGTGTTTTCTGTTGTTTTTGTTTGAACTTAAGACCTTAGACCTTAGTGATCTGATAGGGTCCATGGTATTATTTCAATATTCCTGTATCTGTTGAGGCCTGTTTTGTGACCAATTATGTGGTCAAATTTTGGAGAAGGTGCCATGAGGTGCTGAGAAGAAGGTATATTCTTTTGCTTTAGGATGGAATGTTCTATAAATATCTGTTAGATTAATTTGGTTCATAACTTCTGTTAGTTTCACTGTGTCTCTGTTTAGTTTCTGTTTCCATGATTTGTCCATTGCTGAGAGTGGGGTGTTGAAGTCTCCCACTATTATTGTGTGAGATGCAATGTGTGCTTTGAGCTTTAGTAGAGTTTCTTTTATGAATGTGGGTGCCCTTGTATTTAGAGCATAGATGTTCAGAACTGAGAGTTCATCTTGGTAGATTTTTCCTTTGACCGGTATGAAGTACCCCTCCTTATCTTTTTTGACAACTTTTGGTTGAAAGTTGACTTTATTCTATATGAGAATGGCCACTCCAGCTTGTTTCTTGGGACCATTTTCTTGGAAAATTATTTTCCAACCTTTGACTCTCAGGTGGTGTCTGTCTTTGTCACTCAGGTGAGTCTCTTGTATGTAGCAAAATGTTGGGTCCTGTTTACGTATCTAGTCTGTTTATGTCTTTTTATTGGGGAATTGAGTCCATTGATGTTGAGAGATATTAAGGAAAAGTGATTGTTACTTCCTGTTATTTTTGTTGTTAAAGGTGAAATTCTGTTTGTGTGGCTCTCTTCTTTTGGGTTTGTTGAAAGAAGATTACTTTATTGCTTTTTCTAGGGTGTAGTTTCCCTTCTTGTGTTAGCATTTTTCTATCCGTTATCCTTTGTAGAGCTGGGTTTGTGGAAAGTTAGTGTAAATTTGGTTTTTGTCATGGAATGTCTTGTTTTCTCTGCCTATAGTAATTGAGAGTTTTGCTGGGTATAGTAGCCTGGGCTGACATTTATGTTCTCTTAGGGTCTATACGAGATATGCCCAGGATCTTCTAGCTTTCATCGTCTCAGGTGAGAAATGTGGTGTAATTCTGATAGGTCTGCCTTTATTGACTTTTTTCCCTTACTGCTTTTAATATTCTTTCTTTGTTTAGTGTATTTGGTGCTTTGACTATTATATGCCAGGAGGACTTTCTGTTCTGGTCCAGTCTGTTTGGAGTTCTGGAAGCTTCTTGTATGTTCATGGGCCTCCCCTCCCATTGATGTCAGACAAGGCCATCCTCTGCTATATATGTATCTGGAGCCATGTATCCCTCCATGTACTCCTTGGTTGGTGATCTAGTTATTTCCAAGGATTCTCTGGCCACTTCACTAAGACAAGACTGCATTGTTCCTAAACTATAAACGTTAAGGGTTGTGCTGCATAAGTAGGGTAGGGGCCCCTATCAGTGTTGGGAAAGGTGACAGGAGAAGGTCCAGGAGGAAGAGGAAGAGAAAGGTCCAGGAAAGGAGAAGAAGGAGAAGGAAGAGGAGGAAGAGAAGCAGGAGGAGGAGGAGAAGGAGGAGGAGAAGGAGGAGGAGGAGGAAGAGGAGGAAGAGGAAGAGAAGGAGGAGGAGGAGGAAGAGGAGGAGAAGGAGGAGAAGGAGGAGGAAGAGGAGGAGAAGGAGGAGAAGGAAGAGGAGAAGGAGGAGGAAGAGGAGAAAGAGGAAGAGAAGGAGGAGGAGAAGGAGGAGGAGGGGGAAACGGAGGAGGAGAAGGAGGAGGAGGAGAAAGAGGAGGAGGAGGCGGAGGAGGAAGAGGAGGAGGAGGAAGAGGAAGAGGAGGAGGGTGTGTCAGCCCAGAATCCACAGACTATACTTTGTGCTGAGAAGTCTTTAGATTATGGTCCTTATATCAGAGAGACAGGAGAGATGGGATACATGTGGTTCTACTTCCAAGGAGCCTTTGCTTACTCTCTTTTCTCAGAGTCATCTGGGAAGGCCTGGGCTGCAGAGAGATCAGTTGTGTAGCCTGCTCACTCTCACTGCCCTGGGTGTGAGAAGAATTGTATATACTGTGTTGAATTGACTCATAATTGTTAGTATGTTTTAACCCGTGTGCTATTTTTTGTATGTATTTGGGTTCCTTTTATTTTATTTTTTGCTTTTGTAAATAAAACAAAAGCCAGTCTTCATAGTTTTGCACACATTATTAACTTGGTTGTGTTTTTACAATGTAAGAAAATTTAATAAGAAATGTCTCCAGCTTCTCCTCTGTGGTGCATGTCTCTGTGTTGTGTCAGTAATAGGACCCAGTGCTCCATAAAGGATAATAGCTTCCAGTCCACTATCCCTCATGAGGACTCCCTGAGTGGCTCGTCATCTGCCTCCTCATGTGAACCAGTGACTGTCTTCCCAGCAACATTCCGAAAATCTACCTACTGGATGAAGATGAGAAGAATCGAGCCTGCTTACACTTCACAGGGTGAAGGTATCCATTTCAGATTCTCAGTTCTGAGATCGGAGAGTGTATCTGGTGTGCTTGATGTTTTTGTGTGGTGTGGTTGCTTATTAGTAGTGAGTAGATGAGATTTTGACAGAGGCCCTTAACCCTGTGGCTCAGGCTGGCTTCACACTCAGTGCCTGGTTCAGGCTAGCAAGAGAAGTATTATGACCTCCTGCATGGGCCTCCAGTGTTTGGGAGCTACACTATGACCAACTTGATTAAGCAGATGTGAAGGAGTCAGGCTGTCATACACTGTCATCTTCATGACTCTCCCTTTGTCAGTTCTATCAATACTAGATAGTGGCAGCTTTCTTCTCCATGGGATTTGACCTTCTTTTTCTTACTTTTATGTTTTCCTCTGATTTTAAGGGTGTGAATGTGGGTAATGAGTTATTGTGGCAATGTATGGCAGAGGGTCACAGCCCGTGATTGATCCACAGGTGTCTTTGTTGAGTTCTGCTTCTGTAGACACAAATCACAGTCAAGAGACATGTTTAATCATATGGATGATCTGATGGTTTCTGAGGGAAGACAATCTACAGGGAAGAGAGAGACTCCATGGGTTAGAAACAATTCACACACCAAGTTTCCCCAAGCTGTTCTGTGAGGGTGCATTTTGTGGTGATCCGTGCCTTGTGGTACTGTGCCGAGGTGTTGAAGGCATTTACAGACTGCTTTGTTGTTGTGTGGAATGTCAGGTGCAGGTGAAAAGGAAAGGGAGAAGGCCAAAGGAAAGAGGAAAGTCAGGCAGGAAGAAGATGAAGACTATTGTGAGCTTCCTCAAAAGAAGCACAAGCTGTAAGGGAGAGTTCTGCACTGTCTGTCCTTCCCTTGGAGACTGAGCTTCACCTTTTAAGGCTGGAGGTAGAAAGCCTTTGCTTTGTAGGCTTGACTGGCTTTGGAGTCCCTAGAATTTGGTGAGGGAATGACCTTTACCCACTTCCTTTACCTCTTCAGTCAGTCCTGTGTGAAAGTTGAGGTCAGGAAGTTGAGGGAGTGGTGTCTAGTGTGCTGAAGGGAAGGGGAAGGGGATTTGTGAAGTTGATGTATTTCAGGTTTCTGAGTTTGCATTTTTTTTTCCGAGACAGGGTTTCTCTGTGTAGGTCCGTCTGTCCTGGAACTCACTCTATAAACCAGGCTGGCCTCGAACTCAGAAATCTGCCTGCCTCTGCCTTCCAAGTGCTGGGATTACAGGTGTGCACCACCGCTGCCCGGCTGAGTTTGCATCTTATGCAGGGAAGAAGCACTGGCCTAAAGCTCTGCCTCACCCCAATCCCCAGGTTCATCAGGTTCAGAAGGTCCACCAAGGGTACTAATAATGCAAGTTATTTCTGTGAGGGATGATGTACCAGTGAGGCTGTCACCTGTTTCTCCCTCTTTCTTACCTCCCTTCTCTCCCTGTCTCTGTGAGAAATTGAACCCAGCCCTTCATTCCTGATGGGCAGGCATCGGCCACCAAGCCTCACCTGCAGTTCACGGAAGCAGCAGCTGCTGCTGGTTTGGAGGTCACACAGGCCTAAGTTTTGGCCCTGTGTGTCTTCTGAGCTGCCTGGGTCTGTCCCTAGTACAACCCTTGGTTTCCTTGTATGTAGACGGGAAGTATTACATCAATGACATTTAAATGACATAAAAACATTTAGCATGGTCTCAAGCACATAGAAAAAAATCTCAGACAGCAATTTTGTGTATATCAGTATCTTTTTCCTACATTGTGACCTGGAAAGTTGCCCCCAGTTCTGACTTACCCCACTGGACCTGGGAGTGAGCCTCAGATGGTTTTTTTCCATGGGGAAATGGCAGAAGTTTCTGAAACTGTACAGTGACTAGGAACAAGTTATGTTTGAAAGTCTTATACTACAAGAGTGTATTCAATATTTTCCCTCAGTCTTTTTGTTTCTGAAGAATGCTTCAGGTTACCGTTCCTATTCTTTGCATTGTAGGCAATATGGAGGAAAAGTGGTACTTAGAGATTATGGATAAAAGCAGTGTGTCCTGTCCTACCTGCCAGGCAGTGGGGAGGAAGACTCTAGAGGGTTTAGAGAAACACATGGAAAACTGCAGACAGGTGAGCTATTTTGTGGTATTTCATGACTGTTAGGATTTTTTAAAAAACTATAGACTTTTTTAAAAAAAGCTTTATTATAGAAAAGTAGGGAAAAGAAAGGAGAAAAGTAAAGAGAGAAAGAAAAGATAGAGGGGTGAGAGCTGGCCATGACCACTTGTAAAGAGGGGAGAAGAATGGGAAGAGAGAGGGAACATGGGGGAGGGGGCAAGAGAGAGAGGCAAGAGAAAAAGCAAGAGAGAACTAATGTTTTGGTTTTTTGGATTTGTTTTTTTTGAGACAGGGTTTCTCTGTATACCCCCGGCTGTCCTGGAACTCACTCTATCGACCAGGCTGGCCTTGAACTCAGAAATCCACCTGCCTCTGCCTCCCAGAGTGCTGGGATTACAGGAGTGCGCCACCACTGCCTGGCTAACTATAGACTTCTTGTACTATGTGCAGTCTATGATAGCTAATTAGGAGTAGCATTGTGCATTAGAGACTTTGCATGTACAGGTTTGGGTTTGCATGTTCATTTAATTGTACCACTAGTTGAATTTTTAATGTGTGTGTATAGAATGCAGAAAAAAGTGAGAACTGCTTTAATGTGTTTGTTATTTTGTATCACTGTGAGCAGATACCTGACTCAAAGAGATAAAGGGAAGAGCTTGCTTTGCCTCAGGGTTTGGGAGGGGAAGCCCTTCAGAGGCCAGGAAACCATTCTGGCTTCAGTGACTCAGCTGCAGGTACCAGGCACGTGGGTCAGAGCTTCTCACAGGGCAGTTGAATCAGGACTCAGATCAGGAGGGAAGCAGGGTTATAACCTCCAGAGGTCCGCTTCTAAGTGACCCTGCTCCACCAGCCAGATCCCCTCCTTCTCCTAAAATTTCCACAACTTCCCAAAACAGTGACATCAGCTGGGGACCTGGTTTCCACACAGGAGCCTGTGACAGTGACACCAGCTGGAAACCTGGTGTTCCACACATGAGTCTGTGGCAACATCAAGCTCAAGCCATAACACAAAGAGAAAGGAGTGACATGTGCTGGTTCCCTTTTGCCAAATGATTCTGGCTTGTGTCAAGTTGACATAAAAGTCTCCAGCACAGAGGGACCAAATGAGTGTCCTGGCTGCAGGAAGAACTGTTTCATAGCCCAGCCTTTTAACTCCAATGTCTCCTATCCCATCCAGATAACCTCACAGAAGGACAGGCCCTAGCAGAAAGGATGAGGGGGAAAAGCCGGAACATCCGGGCCCTGGTGCACTGCACTATGGGGCAGTCCTTGCCGGTGAGTGTCTGACACTGGGGAGAAGACCTGGTGTGGGGCAGCCAGGCTTCTGGCACAAACTGCCCTGTTCATCTCATTCTCCTCAGGCCTCTCTAAAGAAGCTCTTTCCCTCTCTTATCAGCATCACATGGCCACTTCTTTTCTATGATTATGGAAGGGAGCTACGTTCAGGTAGGCAGGGATGAGAAGGAGAGGAGTCCAAACCCCAATGCTAGATGGGTAGGAGCCTGAACATTTGTTTAGTCTTCTCCTAAAGCCTGAACTTTTGTTTAGTCCTCCCCAGGCTGGGTAAATATGTGATTTATCAGGTCTCTAAAGAGAGTTGCCAAGGCAACAGGGTTCGGTTCTTTCTAGGAATATACAGAAAGGGCAAGGCAGGCCACCAATGGTTACACACTTGTTGGTTTTTTTGGGGGACATGTTTATTGTTAACACTGAAGTCATTATTACCACCCAAAAGCTTTTAGGACCCTTTGTTTTACACGGTACACAATGCTGAACATAATCTAGCTCTTTCCCTGATGGAGTTCTCCCTCAACAGTGAAATTATAATCCAGGAGACGCACTGATAGGAAGCATAGAAATACTGAGCAGTTTGTATGAGCTTTGCAGTTTGGTTTGGAGTACGCATTGGGAAATCTAGATGTCATCCCAGCTCTGATGTGTGGCCCAAGGAAGAAAACAAATGTATATCTGTGTGTACTACTGTTGTCACACACGACCTGCCTACCCTCTGTGGGGTAGAAGCAGGGCCCAGAGGGGTCTGGGGGAGGTGTGGGCTTTCATCATTATTCACACTGCTTCCTTCTGGAAGCTTCTAGACTTAGCCATAAGGAGCCAACACAAGGCCTCATGGAACCTAGAGCTCTTACAGAAAAGTCTCTCCTCAGTGGGAGGTCCACTCTCCTTTGTCTTTTGTTCTAAATAAATAGTGCTTCAGTGTTCAGTGTTACATCTCTACTTCTTGGCTTGCTTTTCACATTCACAGTCTCCTCTTACCTCACCTGACCTTGGAGAAATCTTCTCTGATTAACTTTACATTGTCTTGGCTCTCCATATTACGTTCTTCCCCACACTTATATAGTCATGATCCCTAATACAAATACAGCCCTTTATACCCTGGTGAATATTTCATGTCTTTCATCTCAGTTCTCATAGCAATCTCCTAAGCGTGAGTGTTCAGTTTCACCATCTCCCTGGCCCCTTATTTATGCTTTTAATGTATCGATATCTTATTCATCTCCCTGGCCCCTTATTTATGCTTTTAATGTATCGATATCTTATTTAGTTTTTGGTCTGTATTCCATTCTATTAGGTTTTTTTTCCCTTGGTGGTTTTTAATCTTTCACTTGGTACTGGTTTCATCTCTCCATATGGAATTGTCTGAAAGAAGGCTTCTGCTGGAGTCTGGCTCCAGCTGGTTCAAGTCTCAAAGAAGAGGTGTGGAGTCTGTGAGGGAAGGGACTGACATTCTCTGAGGGTGAGTCAGGAGATCTGGTGTTTATTGAAAAAAAAAAAAGGACACACTTTTTGAGTCTATGATTGCATAATAGGTTAGCCACTAGCAATCTTGAAAGCAGACATAATGATAACAAGAAATATACAATCTTTTCACAGATTGTTTTTAACCTATTTTAGCCCTTTATGTTTTTTAATATCCAGAATGAATTAAGTCATCAACTTTATGACAGTATTTTTCTTTGAAGCCAAAGCAGTAAGTTCAGCTAGCGTCTAAGTCCCCATTGTTTTCTAAGGTTCATCAACCCTGTTACAGGAAATATTAAAAGAGAAAACCAGCACGTTCCCGCAGTAGTGCCAGCAGGACACTGGCGATCTGCAGACCTCACACCACTGGGCCAGAGGGCTCCTGCTAGCCTTCCAAGGACCCGTGGGGCCCATGCTCCCGTGGTCTGCCGGCCTGCCCGCTTTCTAGCCCCCACTTGGCCAACTCTCTGGTGAGGATTTCCCACTCCTGACCAGCTCCCACTCATTCCAATTGCCCGGTAAAACACTACTCTTAATCTTAAATAGTTGGCCAATTAGATTTATCAATATTTAAAACACAAATTGAAGATGCCAATACAGTGGAAGCCTTATCCCAATATATCTAAACTTTAGAATATCTTAGTTACTTGTGGCTGTTTAAAACCACGAGGGACTAGGATCTTCTTTCCTTCCATCTGCCTCCATCATGGCTTCTCTCCCTGCCACCAGGCCACCATTGTCTCTGCGACTCCTACCTCTGGCCCCTATTTCCTTGTCCAATCACAGACCTCTGCACTGATGTCACTGGACAGGAATATACTTGCTACACAACCCCACCACATGCCGTTTGCAACTTTTTCTGCAAGGTCTCAGGCAGCTTTGTGGTCAAAAGTCCAGACACCGAGTCCTGCGAGACAAACCCATGAGAGCAATTTTCATTCCTCCAGGGCCTTGACGCAGTGTTTGCTCCAGGAAGCATAACAAACATTGGGCCATTTCCTCATTGTGTTCCTGTGCGCCTTGGTCTCACAACAGGGGCCTGTTCTCCTCACGAGCTCCCCAAAGGGAAGCTGACATCTTACCCTTTCTCCCTTGTGCAGTACCATCCTGATTCCTTCAGGGTACGCTGCTGTCACAGAGGGATCAGCCAGTCTAGCTTCTTAACAGAATCTGCTTCTCGTGGGGCGTGCCTGGACTTGCATTCATCCTGTGAGCCTGGGTCCATTGTTTCCGCCGACTGTATGATTTCATTCTTAAGACCAGGTGTACCATCTTTCAGGTAACCAATCTGCAGCTTCTCTATTCTTGGTGCAAACGGGAACACAAAGGGGATTCTTGTGCAGGAGTAGACAGAGTTATCATGCTATATGGTGGCAGAGATTTGTTTCCAAAGATTTACTTTGTTTACTAAGACTGCTATCGTATGCATTCATATGGGCTTTTACTAAAGCCCATACAAAATTTCCCCAAGGGAAAAGGCATAAGACAACTCCCATAATGCATAGTAAGGATCGTCAAAATGAAAGTCAAAGGATGCTGGAGAACTGTGATTCCCGATCTCCACAGGTCAGAGGTAGGGACCCTGGAGGAAAGCTTCTTCCTGGCTTATTCTCCATGGCTTGCTCAGTTTCCCTTCTTTTTACATTTTCTAATACATTCTCTTAATGTGTGTGTGTGTGTGTGTGTGTGTGTGTGTGTGTTTGCAGGAGCAGGCTCTCTTCTACTTTGTGGACCAGGGGATTGACTTTAAGTTATCAGCACGTCTACCCACTGAACAATCTCACCAGCCCTCAGCTTGTGACCACTTGCTCAAGGGTGGCATCACCCAGAGTGGGCTGGGCCATACCCATCAATCATCAACCAGGAAAAAACCATGTCCTGCTGATATGCCCGCTGGCCAGTGTGATGGGGGCCATTCCTCATTTAAGGTTTCCTCTTCCTACAGGAGTCTAGCTTGTGTCAAGTTGACAACACCCGGCTCAGACTTGTTGCTTTAGTTGTAGAAACATTTTTGATACCTTAATGGTCTTAACTCATAACTTTGAAACATTGTGTCCTATTCACTGGCCTTCCTCTGTCGCACTTCTTTCATCCCTTTCTTTTTCCTAGAGTGAGGCTGTCTATACTTCACACCATGACAGGCAGAGTGGCACATCTTGAAATCTCAGCATCTGGGAGCAAAAGCAGGATCAGGAAGGGTTCAAGGCCATCCCTAGCTACATAAGGAATTCAAGGTCACTCTGGGTTACATGAGACCTTCCTCCCACCCCCCCCCAAAAAAATACCCAACAACCCAAACCAAAACTTCACACCAATTACTTTAGAATATGTCCCTCATGGGCAAAGACATTTGTCGTTCTAAGAATAACATAATTATCCACTCTTGGAATGACAATTAGTCTGGTCGCATTACCTAAATTCAGATTTCCCTCATTATTCCTGGGGAAGTTGTTTTTATTTTCCAGATCTCGAACCCAATCAAGGAGAACCTACTGACTGTAGTCATTAGGTGTCTGCCCTCTTCCATGGCTGCAGTCTTTTTCTTTTTTCCTTGTCTCTCATGACACTGAGATTTTTAGAAGTCTAGGCAAATCTCTTTTTGAATGTACCTCACATTTCTGAATGTACCTCACATTTCTGAATGTACCTCACATTTCCAGAATGTGTAAATGTGCTCTATTGTCTTTTCCTCATGTTCAGGTTTAAGGTTTTTTTTCCTTTTGGAGGAGACTAACATGTCACATCAGGAGTCACCTGGCATGTGTGTCTCTTCCTTGGCGAGGCCACAGGGCATTCAGTGGTGGTGCTGTCTGCTGTGTCTCCACATCCTGTCACCCAGCCGTCCTTACCCATTGTTTCTGCGTGTGCTGCTGATTTCTGCTTGACTCAATTTTTCCTGCAGAGACTCTCAACCAGTGATTTTCTATCTCTAGCCCTCTTCCTCTTATACAATGATTAACTGGTGTTCTTTTCTAAGGAGTTCTGATTGACTCCCTACCCAACTTTCTTTCTTTCTTTCTTTCTTTCTTTCTTTCTTTCTTTCTTTCTTTCTTTCTTTCTTTCTTTCTTTCTTTCTTTCTTTCTTTCTTTCTTTCTTTTTTTGAGACAGGGTTTCTGTGTAGCTTAGCTGGACTAGAACTATTATAAATCCCAGCCTGGCCTTGAACTCATAACCCTCCTACCTCAGCCTCCAGAATACTAGGATTACAGACATCTACCACTGTGTATGTCTTAGATGTATTTTAATGTATTTTTAAATTTTTATTTCATTTTATTTTATTTTTTATATGTATGCATGCGTGTGCCTGCTTGTCTGAATGTATCCTGTGTGTGCAGTGCTGTGGGCCAGAGGAGGGCACTGGATCTCCTGGAACTGAAGTTACAGGTGACTGTGACCCTCCCAGTATGGGTGCTGGGAATCCAGCTCAGAGCCAGAGGCAGAGGGGCAGGAGCTCTTCACACTCAGCCCTCTCTCCAGACTCTCATCACTTACTCACACACTCACCCCCACTCCCAGCTGCCAACCTGTTTTGAGAGACAGGATTTCTCTGTGTCATCTTGGCTGCCCTGGAATTCACTGTGTAGACCAGGCTGGCCTCAAACTCACAGAGATCTGCCTACCTCTGCCTCCTGAAGGCTGGAAACAAAGGCACGCTCCAGCTCCAACACGCCCAGCCTCTCTCTCTCTCTCTCTCTCTCTCTCTCTCTCTCTCTCTCTCTCTCTCTCTCTCTCTCTCTCTCTCTCTCTCCCTCTCCCTCCCTCCCTCCCTCCCTCTTTTTCTCTCCCTCCCTCCCTCTTTTTCTCTCCCTCCCTCTTTTTCTCTCCCTTCCTCCTTCTCTCCCCCACCTCTCTCTCAGCTAACATTTTTAAAAATTCTTCCCTTATATATTGCATCCCAAAGCTCAGTTTCCCCTCCCTCTTCTCTGCTCAGTCCCTTTCCCCCTCCCGCAGAGCCATTCCTTTTTCCCTTTCCCTTCAGAAAAAGGCAGGTGTGCAGGGATACGAACCAAACAGCACATCGGTTACAATAAGACCAGGCACATCCTCTCATGTTAAAGCTGGACAAGGCAGCTCAGTACAAGGAAACGCCCCCAGAGCAGGCAGGAGTCACAGACAGCCCCGCCCCCACTGGGTGGAGTTGAATATATTCTCTTAATACTTACTTTTCATTGTAAGCCTCAGAATCAGAGCTTGTTTGACTTGGCTTCCTGACACTTGGTCACAGCCATACTTAAACATACTTCTGGTGTTTATTTTTGAAAAAAAAAACAAAACAGAAAAAACAAACAAGCAAAGGAAAACCACTTATTATTTCTGGGCAAAGGGCGGCAGACATTTTACATCCCCTGTGCTTTGCTTACCGTCTTCTGATTATCACCCCTGCAGGGCCCAGGGCCCTTCCTCACTGTGGGTGCACCAGTGGGATAGTTTACCTGGCCGAACTCTTATTTGGGGCATTTGCTTATTTTCAACATTTTGCTGTTGCCAATAGCAATGCAATGCTTATGCATGCATCCAAGTGTTTCTTTGAGGTGAATACCTAGAAATGTTAGCTCCATTGTCACAGGGCAGTGCCAGCGTCACCCTGTTAGATGCTGTACAGTTTTCTTCCACAGGCTCTGTGCCTGGTTCCTTTTTCATTGCTGCAGTTTAGAGACTACTGGCTCCATGCAGCCTGCCAGAGACTTTTTTTCATTATAAATTCAAAACAATTCTTTATCCTTCAGTTTTTGGCAGGTGCTAATTCACTTTAAAGGGTATAAAAATTGCAACATTGTACATATCCAGTCCAATTCAAACAAAACTTACTTAGATCAAGCCTTTCATAAACATTAAGGCCCTAATGACAAATACTCCTCTAGCAGACAAAGATGTCTGTTAAAGCCATTAAGATTGCCAGTAAATTGATAATTCTCACATTTTTTGTAATAACTTTAAAGTCCTAAAATGTTTAACTACATTAAACATACTCCAGAGGTCCAAATTAATGACATATTGATAATCATGTTAGACTGTATCTATTGATTTTTCTCTTATATGTGTCTATGTTAATGTGTCAGGGAAATAAAGTTTCTTTTTTCTTTTTTTTAAATTTAATTTAATTAATTATTATTATTATTTTTTTTTACCTTATTCACGTTATATCCCCTCACTGCCCACTTCCTGGCCACCCAGTTCTTCTCCCTCCCATTCTTCTCTGATCAGGTGGCCTCCCAGAGACTAGCTTCTGGATTTTGTCACCTTGATCAGTGAGACCTTCAATTTCTGTATAATTTTCATGTATGTTTTAGTGTGTATCAACATTTTGAAGCAGTGGAATAGCACCCAGGCCTTCGCACACACTGCAAATGCTCTACTACTGAGCCACACCCCAGCCTGTATCTGCTTTGTGAGAAGCAGAGTCCCTTGTTCCCCTCTGCTCCCTCTGCTCTCCTCCACCCCTCCCTGCTCTCTTTTGCTCCCCCCACCCCCGCCCTGCTTCACCCCTTCTCTCAGTTGTCCAGGAACTCCCTGTGTAAATCACAAGAGTCAAATCCATAACCATCCTTTCTCCTCCAGAGTGCCGGGATTACAGATGTCAGCCACCATGCCCAGATTTTGCTTCTTTTTCTAATGGACTTTTAAATCTTTTCTGACCCTTGACCTGGAGTGCTTTATGAAGCTATTAGTGTTCTATTTCTCATATATGGTGTAAATGTTTTCTTTTGTGTGAGGTTGAATTTGTTAAGTCTTTGTTACCATTCGGATCTTGAAGCACAGAACCCCACCCCACACCCACGCTGGTACGGCACCTGTGGCTCCTTTTTGAGTTTCTTAGGAATTTTGTTTACTCTTGTGTATGCAGAAAGGCATGGACCCATTTATATTTTCCTAAGCAACTATCTAATTTCCTTATTTAATTTACTATTGCTACAACTAAGGAAACTTAAAAAAGACAGCATGCAATTGGAGGCCTGTTTACAGATTCAGAGGGTGAGTCCATGACTATCATAGTATGGAGTGTGGCAACAGGCACACTGGCATGGTGTGGCCAGGAGCTGAGAGATTACATGTTGAAACAACCAAGAAACAGAGAGAGTTCACTGGGAATGGTGTGGGCTTTTGAAACCTCAAAGCCCACCTCACTCTCAGTGACACATCTCCAACAAAGCCACTCTTCCTAATCCTTCCCAAACAGTTCCACATTCAGATATATGAGTCTATGGGGGCCATTTTCTCTAAACAACCACAACAACTGTCTCAGTTTCATTTTTAAGTCTAGCTTGAGTGACTTAGGATGTTACATGTGCCATAAATCAAGTTCTGTGTGCATTGGTTCATACAGTATGATACAGTGAGGTTGCATGTGTTTTTGTAATGTGAAAAGCATTCTGGCTTGCTCTTCCTTCCTTCCTTCCTTCCTTCCTTCCTTCCTTCCTTCCTTCCTTCCTTCTTTCTTTCTTTCTTTCTTTCTTTCTTTCTTTCTTTCACACAAGTTTGTAGCTTTGCCTGTCTTGGAATTTGCTCTGGAAACCAGGCTGGCCTTGAACTCAGAAATCTGCCTACTTCTGCCTCCCAAATGCGGGAATTAAAGGTGTGTGCCACTGCCACCTGGAACATTCTGGATCTTCTGTTTAGTTCCACTGGTCTGTCCTTTGATGTACTATTGCCACAAGTTTAATCATAGCGAATTTTTGGCTAATATTTGGAATACCCAGTCCTTCATTAAATATTAAGGACTTTCCTAGCTATAATTGCAGATCTATCTTTCTATCTGAACTTTAAATTCAATCATGTAAACTTTAACTTTGTTAGTGATACTTATAGGATAAGTGGCTAATAATATAACTCAGATTTAATTGGCTTCTTTCCTACAGGTAGTGTGATAAATGCATATAGCATCTTTCTCAGTTAAGGTTTATTTTTGTTAAGATTTATTTATTTTATTTTTATATATACATATACTGTAGCTGTTCAGATGGTTGTGACCCTTCCTGTGGTTGCTGGGAATTGAATTTAGGATCTCTGCTCACTCTGGTTGGCCATGCTTGCTCCAGCCCAAAGATGTATTTATTATTATAAATAAGTACACTGTAGCTGTCTTCAGACACACCAGAAGAGGGCGTCAGAAATTGTTACAGATGGTTGAGAGCCACCATGTGGTTGCTGGGATTTGAACTCAGGACCTTTGGAAGAGCAGTCAGTGCTCTTAACCTCTGAGCTATCTCTCCAGCCCTCAGTTAGGGTTTCTATTGATGTGATAAAATACCATAAACATAGCAGCACCAGAGAGAAGTGTTTATCAAATCTCACAACTCACAGGTCAGACTCCATCGGTAAGGGACACCAGGGCAGGCACTAAAGCAGAAGTCATGGAGAATGTAGGTCACTGGCTTGCTCTCCATGACCTGTAAAGTTGCTTTCTACTATGTCCCAGAACTACCTGCTCAGGGATGGCACTTGACTCAGGCGGGGTCTTTCATGTCAATCATTAGTCATGAACTTGCCCCACAGACATGTCTACAGTCCACTCTGATGCAAACAATTCCTCAACTGCCACTGCCTTTCCCAGATGACAGAGAACCGACCAATCCGATTGTTCTCTTACTCAGCGTCCATGTCATATACTTGTTAAATGTTTCAGTAAAGGGTCAGTGAGAGGGCTCAGTGGGTAATAACACTTGCTGCATGAGCCTGGAAACCTAGTTCAATCCCTGCCATCCATGTAATGATGATGACGATGATGAAAATGACAACAATGATGATAATAGACATAGTATATCTAGGTGTGTTGCTGCATACGTATAATCCCAGCACTTGGGAGGCTGAGACCAGACTGGACCACACAGTGTCTGTGTCTCAAAACAACAGGGTGGGGAGGTAAAATGGCTCAGTGAGTAAAGGTGCTTGCCACCAAATCTGATGATGATCTGAGTTCAATCCCTAAGATAGGTCCCTAAGTGGTGGAAGGAGAGACTGAACTCCCAGTGGATGTCCTCTGACTTCCACGGGCATTTTGTGTCACACAGGCACACACACAGACAAACACAATATAAAGAAAATCTTTTAAAGATAAACAAAAAGCTTCTAGCATATACTCTTCCAAGGGTTTTTATGACAATTTCATGCTGTCAGAAGGACTGAGACTCTGGAATAGAATTAGGCACCACCTCTGCCTTCAGAGTGATTAGTAGACAAGTGCCCAGTAATTTCCTCCTCCAACATCATAGGATCTATGGATTCCCCAAGGGTCAAATAAAAATGTGGGGGCTGGAGAGATGCCCTAGCAGTTATGAGCACTTCTTGCTCTTCCAGAAGACCCAGGTGTAACTGGCAGCATCCACATAGCAGATAACAACTGTCAGTAACCCCAACTCCAAATAATCCGATACCCTCCATCTGGCCTCCAAGTTCACAACATGCATGTGGTACAAAGACGCATACATGCACACGTGTTAAAAACACAATAACTTGCTTTTAAAAGTAAAGTAGAATGTTAATCCCGAAAATGTCTAGGAGAAAGACCAAGTCTATGACTATCTAATTGAAGCAAGAATTATTAAATACTGGCCAGGAGGATGGACTCCATCTCTGTCCACACGCATGGTTCCCAGAGGCATCATTGAGTTACATTGATCGGGTGCGTATAAAGGCCAAACCCACATGGCTGTGTACATCCTGCCTTCATCCAATCAGGGACAAGCACACATTCTGATTCCTTCCTATGTACCTGTCTCCTACCTGTGATCAAGCACATCCTATGCAGTTGGAGTAAGCACCCCTGTTTACTAAAGTGAAAACAGGTGGCTTGTTATCTTACAAGAACACCCCCAGCATTTCAGGATGTTAACTGACCTTGGGCAACTGGGGCTTTCAGGCTAAGTTTACCCACCACAAGAATAGAACAAAAAATCAAAAAGATTTTTAGAGCCTGGTCTCATCAAATGAATGTTCTGCATTTTGGTTTCTGATTTCCTACCATTGAAAGAAAGAATGATTTCTCATCCTTTTTCTTTCTCAGCCTCTGAGTTCTGGGGTTCCTGTGTGTTTGCATTTTGGAAGTCCCAGCATGAGTTAAGCACCAAGTGGGTGTTGAATACAGTGAGTACTGGGGACCACATAATGCTGGGGAAGATCTTACAGAACACATGCTGGACCTCCGCATCGCCAACTCCAAACTCTTCTGGAGGGCACTGGCCATGTTGCAGGTCCGAGCATGATGGGAGGCCCCAAACCTAGATGGCCACAGAAAGTATTTTTGCAAAGTCGGGGAGGGCTGTAGGCCAAGGGCTATTTTTTTTTTTTTTACAGGTGTATCTTTCTCAGGCATAACCTCTGGCCTGCATGCATTCACACACAGGTACATTGAGGGTGTCCCTGCAGGTGTCATATAGGGAAGTGAACCATAGGAATAGATAAGAATGAAAACCCAGTATAGATTGATGTTTTCAACCTGGATCAGACTTCGGGGAGTCTAATGCCGCGTGGTTTATTGTGGACGTGTTTAAAACACAGTACAGTTTCAGAAAAGGTTTCCAGGCAATAATCAATCCAATCAGTCCAATTCCAAGTGCGCAATAAAGCTTAAGCTGTGACTACATAGAAACTATTTTACAACGTACATGTGA
Source organism: Apodemus sylvaticus (assembly GCF_947179515.1). Lineage (NCBI taxonomy): Eukaryota > Metazoa > Chordata > Mammalia > Rodentia > Muridae > Apodemus > Apodemus sylvaticus. Next base: position 99,782,517 of record NC_067477.1, on the reverse strand, counting down.
CCATGAGGGTGGGTTCTATAGCTAAAGGGCCTAGAATCTAGGGTGGTCTCCAAGCATAGAGGTCAGTAGGCCATAAAGTACATGTGATATTTTCCCTAAGGATGGTAATAGTCTAGAGAGGGAAGAGTCTGGGATAAACTTTCTGGGGAATTTAGGTGAGGTCTATCTCTAAAGCAAAAGGTGAGGGCAGTCTGCTTCCACAGACAGCAGAAGGTCACCAGGTTGTTAACAAAATCCACTCTCAGCCTTCTGGATGGAATGCAGGTATTTTATTTTTATCTCCTTCACTGAGGAGATAAAGGTGCACGATTAACATTCCTGGTTCCCTTACTGCTATGGGTGAGTGCAGGGACCGCTGTGTCCCTGACCAGTACATTGGTGTGAAACTATAACCTCTAGGTGAAATTTTTAAGTTTCAAGGATAGAACAGAAACCCAATTCTTAGTGGGGCAGACGTGGTGCACACCTTTAAACTCAACTCCAGAGGCAGAGGCAGTCGGATCTCTGAGTTCCAGGACAGCCAGGACTACACAGAGAAAACCTGTCTCAAAACAAAGAAAACACAAAAACAAATAAAGCAAAACAGAAACCCAGCTTGTATCCCTCTAAGCTAAAGCGCTAGTCTAACATCCTGGCAATTGGCAACCCCAGTGGGCAGGAGTCTCCGTGTCACTGGTGAATTGAGGTACCTGGCAGAGGCTTCCTATTGGCTTGTCTTGGGTCATGTGCACATCCTTGAACCAATCACTGTCCTGCAAGGGAAAGGGTGCTCTGCCCACCTGCTTTGTGTGCTGTCAAGCCGACTTTGGGATGGGAGGGGAGATGGGCTTGATTATATCTTACGGCCCCCAGAAAGGAGACTAACAGTTATCCAGGGTGGGTGTGGTAGGGGCGGGGTGAGGAGGTACAACTGTGACAGAAGTTATGGAAGTAAAAAAGATACCAACAAGGGGTCTTCTGTTTTGCCTTAGAAGGGCATCAACAAAGAGTAAGAGAAAGGCTTTTTACACAGGTGTTTTCCAGCTTCGGTGTCGGTTTTTCTCTGCTCTTGACCCCACCTCTTTTTGTCTGGATAACAATCACCTATACTATACAGTTTCCAGTGGGTGGGGCAGTAACAGCCCAGAGCTCGCTACACACAAACAAGGGAAGCAGGGTCTCCAGGTATTCCCAGCTAGAGAGAAGCTGTGTTCCAGACCTCATTGGAGAAAGAAGGACAAGGCCAATTAGACAAGATCCTTGGGGACTAGGATGAATGCCACATCCACTCGGAGACCTGTGAGCAGGGACGTTGGCTACATCCTCTCCCTGTGTCTGCAATAAAGAGTTTAAAGAACTGGGGGTGCTGGGGACCCTTTGGTGGTAGATCCCAAAAAACACTAGACGGTTCTCTGCACTGCTTTAGACCGAAGCTGTCACGGGTTTTGATAAATCAAAGGAACCTGGATTCATCCCAGGTCCAGTCTTCAGGTGCCTGCAGCCAAGGCTCTCACTGTTGGGATCTGGCTCCCCCTTGTGGCAGAGAAATAGCTGATTACTAGATGTACCCAGAAGCTCCCCATGGAGAGAGTTATGCAAACTCTTAGTGACTAGAGTTATTTTGGGATATGACAGGGGAGGTCAAGAATCAAGGAGAATTGTGGAACAAAGGAGGTTAAAGTGCGACAAATAAAATCTGAGAATGTCTTCCTTCAGTTTTTCAATCATTATGCCAACTGAATAATGGAGAATTAGGGCTTTGTCCAGGGATTCTGGGCTCTAGGCAGAGCTAAAGAAGTTCAGAAATGTGTTAGGATTGAGTAAGGGGAGGGGTGCATGTCTGCAGTCCCTTCACGTGGGAGGATGTGGCAGGCGTCTGTCCAGCAGGATGTGCATCAGAGGCTACAGAGCAACATCTCTCTCCCTCTCAAAGGATTATTCAGAGACAAATGGGCTACAGCTGTCTCTAAATAGCTAGAACTATTTGTAGAAAGCAAAGAGATGGCTCAGCGGTCAAGAGCACTGACTGCTCTTGCAAAGGTCCCGAGTTCAAACCCCAGCAACCACATGGTGGCTCACAACCACCGGTAATGAGATCTGACGCCCTCTTCTGGTGTGTCTGAAGACTGTTACAGTGTACTTAAATATAGTAATAAATAAATCTTTAAAAAAAAAGAAAGCAAACATCTGAGGGGATGAAAACAGCTGGAAAATAGGTTGTGGTGGTGCTGAAAGGATGAGGGGGGGATGGGGGAAGGGGAGAGGGGGAAGGGAGAGGGGCGCTGCTGATCCAGAAGACTCTAGGATCAAAGAGGATAAAAGGAAATGATCTCTGGGACACCCCATGGCTGGATCAAAACTGAGGACTTAGGGTAGAAGACAGTTGGATATTGAGCACATTTGAAGTTTAATGTGTTAAAAATGGAACTCGTGACCTTGCTGTCAGGTCAGTCAGTGACTATTTTTAACAACTTAGATAAACTAGCATGGGTCTTGAATATGTATGTTAAAGTATCTGTAAGGGCAAAGAAGGGAGTTTGAACCAGGTAGGGCATGAAAGTACCAACCTGGCTCCATACATGGGCTCAACAAACACAGCGAAATGCCCAGTGTCCCATCTAAACTCAAGGTAGGGTTTGTACACATGGATTAAATCTTAGTGTTTCAAGAACAAACATTGCCTATAGAATCTATTCTAAAAGATTCCCTTCGTGGGAGAGGGAGGAATTGACTCCCTGTTCAGCTACAGGATTCTGAAGGCTACAGAGTGAGAGACAGAAGATGAGCTCTGTGTATAGGGTGCCCAGACTACACAATGATGGGAGGTGGAAACCTATGGTTTATTTAGAAAGTCAGTTTTGTCAAATGATGTTTTCCCGAGGCACACAGGTGCAAGGATGTCTTGCTAAAGTAGACAGGTGAAAGAATGTTTGCTTTAAGCAGACATGTGAAAGGACCCATGGTGGAGTATAAATACGACTCCACAGAGAGGTGGAGAGCAGCACTGAGTTTTGGTTTGTTTCGCTCTGCCTCACCATTTTCGCTAGTGATTCACATATGTTGGTTCACCTTACATAACATTGTTGAGCTCAGCTTGTGCTAATGCTGCTAAAGAGAGAAACTCACCAAAGAACTTCTCATGAAGTTCCTGTGCCTCCTTGCTGCTTCTGCAGCCTTGCCTCAGCTGCCTAGCAAACCTTGCAGTTTCATCAAGATTGAAATACAGCTGCTGGGTCGTGCATGGTGTCTGCCTGCCGAGAGGACTGCACTACAGCTGCTGGTTTGTATCTGGTGTTTGCTACAGGACTGAACTGTTGACAAAGAAGATCGAGCGCGCCCCCAAAGAACTATTGATAATCAGGCCCATGTCCCCCATCTCCTAATAACATCTCTTCCACTACCTCTGGTGGGTCATCAGCAAGAGGACAGGATGAACATGTATTAAAATAGGCTGCCCAAAATGTATGCCTACAATGATGAGCCCTATCAAAAGCAAGCAGGCAAGAAGAGATTCCCACAGATAAAGCTGGAAAAACTGAGCCAGAAAATGAAGGATAGTATTGAGCTGTATCACAATGTACAAAAGAAATAGACATGCATCCATACCAATAAATATAAATGAACAAATAGACAGTGATGAGGGGGGTGGCAGATCTTTCTTACTCAAGAATTTCAAGTATGTGTTTTATTCTTCCTCCAGGAGATGGGGCTTAATCATGCTAATCCCGGACCTCCGACAGGAGTCAGATTTATAGGACACTTCTGGAAGCAAAGTATGAACAAAGGAAAATAGCAATGTCAGGAAGAGAGATGCAGCATGCATGCTCGGCAAATAGCTCGACACTAGGGTTACAAGTTGATAGCATTGTCCCTCTTGATGTGCTGGAATTAGAAGGGCGGGCCACAGCTGTGTGTTCTCCATTCCTACCCCTCCCCAAACACAGACTCTCAGTCTAAGCATAAAGAGAACATCACAGAGCCTCAAATGTAGGGGCTTCTTTTCTATATTGGTGTAGTGATAGAACCCTTGCCTAGGACTCAGAGGGCTCTGGGTTGGTTCTTCTGCATCATGGTGCTCTAGATTGGATCCTGAACACTGGTGGGAAAATATGAGTTGCAAATGAAGGCTAGAGTTGAGAGTAAATGAACCCATGTTTTCATTTTATTGAGATAGGGTTTATGTAGCTCAAGCTTGCTTTAAATTTCAGTGTAGCCAAGGATGCCCTTTGATTCTGGATCCTCTTCAATTCTGGATCCTTCACTTCCCATTTTAATCTCATGGTCTCGACAAGTGTACTGAAGTTCTATGAGATGTGAAAAGTGTGGCTGGGGAGATGGCTCAGTGGTTAGAGCACTGGCTGCTCGTGCAGAGGACCTGAGCTGAGTCCCAGCACCCACATGGCCTCTCAAAACTGCCTGTAACTACAATTCCAGGGGATCTGATGCCATCTTCTGAATCTCTTGGACATGCACGTGGTACACAAACATACATGCAAGCAAAATGTACTTACACATAGAATAATATTTTTTGGATTTGGTTTTTTCGAGACAGGGTTTTTCTGTATAGCCCTGGCTGTCCTGGAGCTCATTCTGTAGACCAGGCTGGCCTCGAACTCAGAAATCCACCTGCCTCTGCCTCCTAGAGTGCTGGGATTACAGGCGTGCACCACCACCTCCCAGCAAAATAATTTTTTAAGAAAGGTTTTAAGGATAAGTGAGAAAGGGTAAGTGGGATTTACTGTACTATTATTACACCTTCTGTGGTTATTCCAAAATAAAAAGTATAAATAAACTTGGCAGTAAGACGGTAGGTCCTAGGATAAGGTGTTCTTCTAAAGCCACTACTCGATTTGATGCATTTCAGGTCAACAGCAACTAGGAAACAAGGAGACCCGCAAACTTAGAAAACCGAGTAACTCAAAGTCTATGAGGGTTCCCACACTAGCTATCCTTACTCTCTCTGATTCTGCTTGACTCTGCTTTCAAACCTGCAGTTTGAAATGTATGGCAGGGACCTAATCCAAGCTTAGGACAGTGGCCAGCGCCAGAGAAGACTTGAATAGGAACAAGCCATTTTGGAAGACTTTGCCTCATCACTTTTTCCTTAATGACACTTTAAGAGAGACGTGGATATTGTCCATCACATGGGAGGCAGAAGAAAGCTGATGGAGTCCATTTTGTAAACAAAGATTCATACTCATATGACAAGAAGGTCTTGGGACACTAATTGCAAGTGACAACTCTGTGGGTGGAAATTTTTATTTTCTACAGAAGAGGAATATTTTTCAGACACAGTGAACATGGTTAATGCTAGTAGGTCATACCTCTTTTCTTGAATTTCCTCTCCAGTGAGTAGACCATGAGTATCTGCCTCCCTCAGAGTCCTGCTATCTTGCCCAGACTTGAAGCTCCCACCTTTTTTATTGTAGACATTCCAATGAGTGTATGATATTGCATTGTGGTTCATGTGCACTCCCCCATGACTAGAAATGCTGAGCAACTTGTCACATTTACTATCAATTTTGAAATTCATGTGTAAACTGCCTATTCAAGTCATCTGAGCACTTTTAATTTGTGTGTCTGTGTGCATGTGTGCGAGTGTGTATGTTCATGCATGTGTGAATATGTGGAAGCATTTGGCATTGTTCACATGTAGAGGTCAGAGGACGATTTTATGGCGTTGCTTCTCTTCTTTCAATTCTTTGTGGATTCTGAACTCAGTTCACCACTCTTGCAAGGCCTTTATCTGCTGAGCCACATCACTTGGCCCTCGTAATATATTCCTAATGGTTGGGTTGTTACTGCTTTATGTTGTGAAGACCTCACTGAATATTACAAACAGGAGTTCTCCGCTAGGTATAGAGATTAGAGAGCACGTAGGAATCCTTTCCTTTCGTATTTACATCTAAGATTCATATCAAGTTACTTTCTGTGGATGATGTGAGGTAGGAGTTGAAGCCCTCCCTAAATTCTAGATAGCTATTTAGTCTCCCTAGTATAGCAGAAGGGTTAGATGAGCCTCTTAGACACTAATACAAACTTAATACATATCACACACAGACACATACACAGGCAGACAGAAACACACACACACACACACACACACGTACACACACACATACACACACACACACACACACACACACACACTCATGCCCACATGAAGGGAGAAGTACCCATAAAAGAAATAAATCTTTTAAAAAATTAAAATAAGGAGATGGAGTTTCAGGGTCCATCACAAGCTGCTTTGAAGACACTATGGATCCCAGGTTGGCCTCAAATTCATGACATTCTGGGTCAGCTTGCTGCCTGCAGGGATTCCAGCCACATGCCATTGCACCTGGCATCCAGAAATCTGAAGTGCTATGTTAATTGTTTCTTCAAGGTTTTGATTGAGATTCATGTGGAATTTATATGTCAGATGAAAGATGATGATATGCTAAGAAATACTCTTCAATTCATGAATATCATTGTTTCATTTATTTTGATTTTCTTTCAGAATATATTGATTTTGTTTGTGTGTGACTGTGGGGTGTGTGTGTGTGTATGTGTGTGTGTGTGTGTTAGTGGGGGATCATATTCAGGTCATTGCTCATGTTAAGCAAAGCACTCAACCGCTGAACTATATCTCTGGTCCATTTCCCTTGATTTTTATTTAGGATAATTTCAGGCAAATCAAATTGGTAATGCACCTAGCATGTGCAAGGCCCTACATTCTATTCTCAATTTAAGGGGAGAAAAAAGGTGGTCTGATGACTCCTCACTGACCTGTCCTTCTCTTTCAATCTTTGCTACATTATTATTTTTTTTTTGCTACATTATTTTGACGCAAACCACAGATATTTTCAAGGTAAATATTTTAGTGCATATAGTTTGAGATCCTGCCTCCACTCTGCAAAGGAAAAAAATTAATCATGATATCATCATTATACCTAAAATTTAACAATGAAATGTGAACAGTTCCTTAATTTCTCAAATATATATCAGTGTTTCAATTCCAATAGTCATGCACTGACATGAATTATTATTTATCCAGACTCAATATTGCATGTTGAGATTGAATGCCATGTTTCTTAACTCTCCTTTAGTCTACAGAGTCTCTTTTTTCCCTTCTATTTGTTCCACTTATGTACTGGAGAAAGGGTCATTGCTCTAGATTTCACAGTCAACATTTTGTTGATCAAATGCCCATGCTATGTAGCCATTGGCAGTACTAGTTGGACTTACTGGATTATCAAAGAGACAAAACATGAAATTGGAAGTGGACATTTGTGGGGACTGAGAGAAAAGCTGGAAGGGGAGGAGAGTATAATTATATCTTATTGTATACATGTGTACAATTTTAATTAGGGAAAATTATAATTCCAACCTCCCGTGATTTGACACATTCTGCTGCCCCCTGTGCTTCCTGTGAGTTGGGATTTCTCCAAAACTCTTGTAGAAACACATTTGCCAGGGAAGCAGGTTTGCAAAATGTAACCTTCAAGTGAGAGTCACTCTGTTCTTTCTAGACTGGGTAAGGTCTGGCAGGCATGGCTTCTCACTCTCTGAGGACCACGTTAGCTGCCACAGAAGTTGGAACCATTTGTCTTACACACCCATCCACTGGTTCTTCTTCTTCTGCTGTGAACCTGAAGCTATACAGAGACCCCATCAAAAGCTAAGGACACACTAGCACTAGGCTCTTAGACTTCCAGAACCATGAGGCCAAATAAACCTCTTCCCTTCATAAATGAGCTGATCACAACTACATGAACATGAATCAGGAGGAAGTTGGATCTAAGATCAGAATTTTCTGTTTTCTGTTGAAGAAGGCCATATTTCATAGATGATCATAATCATTAGGAGGCACAATATATCTGTGTTGGTATCACATTTTACTTTTATCTATGTTCCTAACTTCTATCTATCTATCTATCTATCTATCTATCTATCTATCTATCTATCTTCTACCTATTTGTGGGTCAAATCAAGTCTCTCATGTTTGCTAGGCAAGCACTCCACCACTGAACTTCATTCCCAGGCTGGTGAGATATTATAAATTCTGTTTCCTAAATGATGCTGAAACCTGAAATACAACAGGTTTTTCCATATTGACCTGCTTAGAGGGCCCTGTTAAGTTTGTCCCTTGGACTTTCTTTTCTGTTATTCTTCATTACTTCTTTTCCAATTCTTATATTTTTATTTTCCTTGCTTTCATGATTATGACTTTGGATATGATATACAGAGGCTGTGGGCATCTGTCATCTTTTTCATTAAGTCAAGAAAAATTTTTATAATTCACCAGGTTTTTCTGTAGTTTTTGAAATGTTTTAGCAAATCAAGGGAGTTTTAGCAAGAATTGGTGTTAATTTTTTAAAAGCTCGTTTTAAATTTGTAAAATTAATCTCTTTTTACTGGGTACTAAATATTAAGTATATTTCCTGTCTATTTAGATGGTCATATGCTATTTTCATGTTTGTTCAGTGTACTAGCTATATGAAAATATAAGATATTAAGTCAACTGTAAATTCCTAGGATACATACAATACTTTTATAATGTTAATCTCAATACTCTTTTATTAGATTTATTAGATTCAGTTTGCTGATATTTTGTTTGTGATTTCTGCATCATGTATGTGAAATATATTGACTGTTCAGTTTTTTTACATCAAAACAGTACTTTATTTGTAAATGTAGACCCATTATTACTTGCACGTTATCTTTTTCAACTACGAAGTGTTCAAGATGAAGAAAATTTTAGTTTGAAGGGGACCTAGAAAATAAATTTCTTAAATTCCATATACACGTTTCAAAACTGTTGAGTCCCAAGTCCACTTATGTGTTTGACTTTCAATTTCCATTCTCTGTAGAACAAGAAGAGGTCATTCCTTTATTGCCAGAATCATGTGCAGCATATTAAAGCTATACTATGTGAATAGCTTATTAATTCTGCATAAATCAGGTCAAGTGATGTGTCAACCTGTACAGACTGTGCACTTTAACTGAAAATGACAATATATCTACTCTTTGAACTTTACATCATCATATGATGTCCAACAATGAAGCAAATCCCGACAGTATATAAAAAAACAGCTTTGCATTTACAAAGGATTTTTCCATACTGATTAACCCAGGTAGCTAACTCCTTGGTTTATACAACTTTATTGAAGAAAAATAAATCAATTGCTAAGAGAGCTATTAGTTGATCCCTCACTCATAGACAACTCATTTATTCAGTGCTATATTAAACATTATATTGCAAGATAGATTGACTAATAGCTCCAAGCCTCCTAACAATTTAAATGAAAATTATAAAATGTTTTGAGACCCTATTTTGGACTACAAAGGGTGTTTGACTTTTAATTTCCATTCTCTGTAGAACAAGAAGAGGTCATTCCTTTATTGACATGCATAAAATACATCACATTTTTTGTTCTTCTGATGCTGTAATTCCATACCAATTCTCCAGCCACATCAGTTATGAGCATGAAGTATATCATGTCACCTCAAATCTCTCACAGTGGAAGGTTTAAATGAGAATGGATGCTGCTGGAATAATGTTGCTTCCTTTGATGTGACATCTGATCATCCATTTCCCTCCCCCTTGGATGGCTTCTTCAGCATGTTAGAGCAGTGAGGATTGGTTTAGTCTCATAACTAAGAGTGAAGACATTGGCCACATAATACACATGCTCCAGTTTTTAAAAAATTCTGAATCTTGGGCAACTGTTCTCTTGTAACTACTTTACAGTTTCAAAAAGCAGTTATTGTCCAAAGCTGGAAGAACTCAAGTCTTTTCAGATTAGCATGTGAATGAATGGAGAAAGGTAAACAAAAAAATAAAATGAAAAGAAATGAGATCTGATAGGGCAGTGGCAAGATAAGAAAATCAATAAGGAATAGTAATTTAAAGTTTATTCCAGCTATGATGCAGGTTATTCTGACTTTAAGGTAGCATCACACGGCGTACTTCTGAGTCCATTCCCGAGATATTCTCTTGTGCTTATCTTTGTCTGTTTTATAGATCCGAGCAATCTCTGGCACTAGGCGGTCATCTGGGTTTGGGTCACATAGCAGTGAACAAGTGGATCAAAGGACTTTAGAAATAGTTAAAGCAGGAGACCAGTGTGATCTTAGCCGACCAAGACAAATGCTACCATTACTGTTAATATTGGATGATAAATTCTTGTTGTAAATGCAACCTTAGGTGCTTTGAAGGGGTAGTCTGTACGAAAATGAATTGTCAAAAAGAATGCACCAACTTGAATGCACCAGCTTGATATGGGCTGTCATTAGGTTCCACAATTGTGGCTTGCCAATGAAACGTGTCGTCTCCAACTGGACCTGCAGAACATTGTGCAGGAGGGTCACGAGCCAAATCACTAAATTCCTTATAAATCCGTTTCAGCGCCACAGTGTGTGCTTTTCTCTGGGCTCCTCACTATCCCAATGTATACTCAAAGTTCTGGCCAAAACTCTTTTTTTTTTTTAAATTTTCATTTGAATAACACTTCATTTTTTAAAAAATCTAGGAGTGCAAAGTAATCAAAAGATTCGAGTGGAATTCAAAAGTGCTAGATTTTGGCCACTAGGTGGCAATGTCACACAGTGCTGAGATACTTGGGTTAGTCAAAGGCATAGGACAGTCCAGGACCTTGGGCAAAAGCACCCATTGTGTTTAGATACAAGTGATAGCTCCTTTAGCTCACATTCTTCATCGTGCTCCTCTGCTAGGTAAAGTAACAGCCTCTGAGTGGCCGCGGTGTGCCTGGGACTGTGGTAGGTGCTCTGCATGAGAATCCACTCCTGTTGCTTCCACAAAAGAGAGCTTTGCCAGAGAAAGGGAGGCTAAGAAAAGTGGGCCAACTTGGGTGTGGCTGGGCTAAGATCAGATCCTGTATCTGACCATAGAGCTGTCTATCAACTGTTGCTCAAATTGTCCCTAGTACCTAACCAAGCTACCATGGTAGCAGGCTGCAACAATTGCAGATGCCTGGGAGAGTTTTTTGGGGGGAATTGTTTTCTAAAACGTCTGTCAAACACAACAGTCCTACTTTATCTCTGTGTAGAGTAGAAGTCAGGGGTGTGGCTCATCCATATCAAGACCCTGTCGAAGGAATGTTGGAGCAGGAAGGGACCTCTGCAGCCCTGATCTAGAGTCACTACCTATCCCACTTTCCATTCTCTTCCTCTGAGCTAGCTTTTTCCTTCTGCTCTTCTTCCTGACCAAATGGGAAAGTGCTAAAGGGGGGTTGAGCGGATGTGAACACGTTTCTTCCCCAGAGCCCGAGGACCCTGGTGTCCCATTCAATACTGGTGCTCGGCTGATTCTTTAACATGTGCAGGCACTGCTCAAAAGCGATTCCATCACGCTGTCTGCAGCCGCAAGGGTTTGTGGCTCCGATTGTTCTCCCCTCCCTGCCTCTTTTGTGTTCTTGGCTCTGATGGTTTCAATCGTTGTGCCTCCGTTTGGTGAGTTTCCAGCTTTGACCCCACACCCCTGGATGTATGGGCATCAATGTACCTTCTTCAGCACGGACAAAGCCAACAATGAACACCTTGAAGTACTGACGGACGTCCTGAACAGGCCAGGTTTTGGCAACCGTTGTCTAAAGGAAGAGTGGCTTCCAGAGCACCCCCGCGGTAATGCAACCTCCTGGAAGACGCCTTCCGTGTCTCCAATCATCACACACATGTTTAACAAGCCGAAATGGACAGCAGCCCACGCCTCTCCCTCCTGCAAGTGCAGCACCAGAGAAGTTCACCATGCTGCCCGAGTGCCCCGAGGGTGCTGGGAGCTCCTGCCCCCACAGATATCCCTGACTCCCTAGGATCTGAGCTGGGAAAAGAAACCAGCAGCCCTCGACACACAAGATTCATTTCCTAAATGAATATTAGCCTCATAGCTGCCTGTCTGAGAAACTTACCCGCAGAGCACCATTGGACCATGGTCCTTAAGGAGATACACAAAGTCCTAGAAGAGGCAGAGCAAGTTTGCAACTGTACTTCACCCCCGCCTTTCTTCATTAGCAGTCACATCTCCAGAGCAAAACTGAATGTCACATCTCTATATAGACCCCCGTCCGGTACAAAAAGGTGCATGCACATGCATATACAAAACTCTTGATTATCCTGGCAGTTAAAAGGGATTGTCTCTTCTCACACCAGCTCTGCCAGACACAGGCATGCGCACAGCACAGCCGCAGATGTCAGCTGTGATGGAACTGCTGCCAGGAGCCTTGCTCAGGTCCTCAGCCCCTCCCCACCTCCCTACACCCCGCCCCCAGCCCATTCTCTGCTGCCTATTGGTCCTCCAACGCCTCCATCGCGCGCTCAGGGCGAGCTGACAGTTGAAGGGGAGAGGTTTGCCTCCCTCATCCAGGCCCAGTGGATGTGCCACCTGTTGTTGTGCCCCTGTTGGAACAGCACCTTCTTACTAAACCTATCAGAGGTCAGACCAGGGTGGGTGGTGGCGCCGGTTGTGGGCTGAGGGGGGACTGGTCAGGTCTTAATTAGATTTTAGAATGAAGATTGTTGGTTTTTTTTGTTTTTGTTTTTTTTTGCACCATTGATACAGCTATGACAGTTCTCTGCTTTGTTATTATGGTATAATGTGTTGATCATTGTGTTATGTTTAGACAATCACACATTGTCATTAGTTTCACTGTGTATATCTACTGTATATGGTCTTGGTTACAGAACATCTTCAGATACTATACACTGTACATTGAGCACAGCCCCCCTTTCGTCCCCACTTTGCTCCTCCAGTCTCCCCATTAATCTCATTTACTCTTCTAGGTAATTTTGTTTCTACTTATATGGTCTGTTTACATATGCGATTTTATGCATGTATATAAAATCTAGGAATTACAAATGAGAAAAATCATTGGATGTTGGTGTTTCCGAGCTGGCTTACTTTGCTTAACATGAGCTCCAGTTGCATCCTTTTCCCTGAAAACTGTGTAACTTTGTTTTTTATGACAGAAAGAATCCATTGTGTATGCACACATATTTAAAATCCATTCCTCCACTGTTGTGACATAGGCTGGTGGCATAATGTAGTTATGAACAGTACTGCTGTACACGCTGATGTGCAAGTGCATGTCTGTCATAGCAAACATCCATCCATTCATTGAATAAATCCCAAGTATTTATAACCAGTGTCATTCTGTAAGTTCTGACCAGCCCAAATTAGGTGTACTGTGTTTATGTTTGATGAAAAATTTATTTGATGGAAAATTTTCATTTGATGTAGCTTCACTGTCTAAATCCAGATAGTCAGTTGTTTTCTTTTAGCACATTAAAGAATGTTATTCTGTTATCTGGTACCCCGTATTTTCTCCTTCTTTTATTCGATATATTCTTTATTTACATTTCAAATGATTTCCTCTTTCCTGGATCCCCCCCCCCCCAAAAAAAATTCCATAAGCCTTCTTCCCTCCCTCTGTTCCCCAATCCACCCCTTCCCGCTTACCTGTCCTGGTATTCCCCTACACTGCTGTGCTGAGCCTTTCCAGGACCAGGGGCCTCTCCTTCCTTCCTTCTTGGGTTTTATTTGATATGTGAATTGTGTCATGGGTATTCCAAGCTTCTAGACTAATATCCAACTATCAGTGAGTGCATACCATGGCTGCTCTTTTGAGACTGGGTTACCTAACTTAAGATGATATTCTCTAGTTCCATCCATTTGTCTGAGAATTTCATGAATTCATTGTTTCTAATGGCTGAATAGTATTCCATTGTGTAAATATACCACATTTTCTGTATCCATTCCTCCATTGAGGGACATCTGGGCTCTTTCCAGCTTCTGGCTATTATAAATAGGGCTGCTGTGAACATAGTGGAGCATGTTTCCTTATTACATGCTGGAGAATCCTCTAGGTATATGCCCAGGAGTGGTATAGCAGGGTCCTCCAGTAGTATCATTCCCAGTTTTCTGAGGAACCGCCAGACTGATTTCCAGAGTGGTTGTACCAGCTAGCAACCCCACCAGCAGTGGAGGACTGTTCCTCTTTCTCCACATCCTCGCCAGCACCTGTTTTCTCCTGAGTTTTTGATCTTAACCATTCTGACTGGTGTGAGGTGAAATCTCAGGGTTGTTTTAATTTACATGTCCCTGATGACTAAGGATGTTGAACATTTCTTTTGGTGCTTCTCAGCCATTTGATATTTTTTGGGTGAAAATTCTTTGTTTAGCTCTGTACCCCATTTTTTAATGGGGTTATTTGGCTATCTGGAGTCTACCTCTTAAGTTTTTTCTATATCTTGGATATAAGCCCTCTGTTGGATGTAGGGCTGGTAAAGATCTTTTCCCAATTTGTTGGTTGCCATTTTGTTCTTTTGACAATGTCCTTTGCCTTACAGAAACTCAGTCATTTTATGAGGTTCCATTTGTCAATTCTTGATCTTAGAGCATAAGCTATTGGTGTTTTGTACAGAAAATTTCCCCCTGAGCCCATGTCCTCAGGGGTCTTCCCCAGTTTCTTTTCTATTAGTTTCAGTGTGTCTGGTTTTATAGGGATGTCCTTGATCCACTTGGACTTGAGCTTAGTACAAGGAGATAAAAATGGATCAATTGTTGACCTCCAGTTATTTGAACCAGCACCATTTGTTGAAAAGGCTATCCTTTTTCTACTGGATGGTTGTAGCTCCTTTGTCAAAGATCAAGTGACTATAGGTATGTGGGTTCATTTCCAGGTCTTCAATTCTATTCCATTGATCTACTTACCTGTCACTGTACCAATAACATGCAGTTTTTAACACAATTGCTCTGTAGTACTGCTTGAGGTAGGGGATACTGATTCCCCTAGAAGTTGTTTTACTGTTGAGGATAGTTTTAGCTATTCTGGGTTTTTTGTTATTCCAGATGAATTTGAGAATTTCTCCTTCTAACTATGAAAAACTGAGTTGGGATTTTGATGGGGATTGCATTGAATCTGGCCATCTGCTTTTGGCATGATGGCCATTTTTACTATCTTAATCCTCCCAATCCAAGAGCATGGAAGATTTTTCCATCTTCTGACATCTTCTTGGATTTCTTTCTTCAAAGACTTGAAGTTACTGTCATACAGATCTTTCACTTGTTTGGTTAGAGTCACACCAAGATACTTTATATTGTTTATGGCTATTGTGAAGGGTGTCATTTCCCTAATTTCTTTCTCAGCCTGTTTATCCTTTGAGTATAGGAAGGCCACTGATTTGTTTGAGTTAATTTTATATCCAGCCACTTTGCTGAAATTGTCTATCAGCTGGAGTTTTCTGGGTCACTTAAGTATACTATCATATCATCTGCAAATAGTGATAATTTGACTTCTTTTTCAATTTGTATCCCTTTGACCTCCTTATGTTGTCTAATTGCTCTAGATAGAACTTCAAGTACTATGGAGAGAGAGAGAGAGGGCAGTCTTTTCTAGTCCCTGATTTTAGTGGGACTGCTTCAAGTTTCTCTCCATTTAGTTTGATGTTGGCTACTGGTTTGCTGTATACTGCTTTTATTATATTTAGGTATGGGCCTTGAATTCCTGTTCTTTCCAAGACTTTTAACATGAAAGAATGCTGAATTTTGTCAAATCCTTTTTCAGAATCTAATGAAATGACCATGTGGTTTTTTTTCTTTGAGTTTATGTAGTGGATGACATTGACGGATTTCTGCATATTGAACCATCCCTGCTTGATCATGCCTACTTGATCATGGTGAATGAGCATTTTGATGTGTTCTTGGATTCAGTTGGCAAGAATTTTATCGAGTATTTTTGCATGATATTCATAAGGGAAATTGGTCTAAGGTTCTCTTTTTTTTGTTGAATCTTTGTGTGGTTTTGGTATCAGCGAAATTGTGGCTTCATAGAACCAGTTGGGTAATGTTCCTGCTGTTTCTATTTTGTGGAATAGTTTGAAGAGTATTGGTGTTAGGTCTCATTTTCAAGTCTGATAGAATTCTGCACTAAAACCATCTGGTCCTGTGCTTTTTTTTTGGTTGAGAGACTGCCAATGCCCACTTCTATTTCTTTATGGGATTATGGGACCATTTAGATGGTCTACTGACCCTGATTAAATTTTGTTAGTTGGTATCTGTCTAGGAAATTGTCCATTTCATCCAGATTCTCCAGTTGTGTTGAGTATAGGCTTTTGTAGTAAGATCTGATAATTTTTTGAATTTCCTCAGTTTCTGTTGTTATTTCTCCCTTTTCATTTCTGATTTTGTTAATTTGGATACTGTCTCTGTGGCCTCTGGTTAGTCTGGCTAAAGGTTTATCTATCTTGTTGATTTTCTCAAAGAACCAGCTCCTGGTTTTGTTGATTATTTGTATAGTTCTTTTTGCTTGAACTTGTTTGATTTCGTTCGTACTGCTATTTGCACCAGGGAGCCTGGAGACTCCACAGCCTTCAGTGCATAGCCAGCCAGGAGAGAGTGATCTCCCAGCAGCACTTTCACTTCTGAGCATGGAGGTGAGATTTCTACCTTCTTTCCGGAGGAGACCCAGCTGGGAGCACACAGGGCCTAAGATCAGAGGAGCAGCTGGGACAGAAGTCTTCCTGTAGCCATTTGACCAGGGAGCCAGGAGACTTCACCGCCTTCTGTGATCAGTAGAGCAGCTAGGACGGAAGTCTTCCCACTGCCATTTACACCAGGGAGTCTGGAGACTCCATAGCCTTCTGTGATCAGTGGAGCAGCTGGGACAGAAATCTTCCCACTGCCATTTGCATCAGGGAGCCGGGAGACACTACAGCCTTCTGTGCATAGCCCGCCAGGAGAGAGTGATCTCCCAGCTGCGCTTTCACTTCTGAGCACAGAGGTGAGATCTCCACCTTCTCTCTTGAGGGGACCAACTAAGAGCACACAGGGCCTAAGATCAGTGGAACAGCTAGGATGGAAGTCTTCCTACTGCTATTTACACCAGGGAGCCTGGAAACTCCACAGTCTTCTGTGCACAGCCCGCCAGGAGAGAGAGAGATCTCCCAGCAGTGCTTTCACTTCTGAGCTCAGAGGAGTAAGGACACAGGCTTACAGGCCCACAGGAGGAATAAACTCCAGCCAGAGACAAGAATACCAACTATCACCAGATGGCGAAAGGCAAGCACAAGAACCCTACCAACAGAAACCAAGGCCACATGGCAACATCAGAACCCAGTTCTCCCGCCACAGCAAGTCCTGGATACCCCAACACACCAGAAAAGCAAGAGTTGGATTTAAAATCGTATCTCATGATGCTGATAGAGGGCTTCAAGAGAGACTTAATTAATTCCCTTAAAGAAATACAGGAGAACATGGGTCAACAGGTAAAAGCCCTTAAAGAAGAAACACAAAAATCCCTTAAAGAAATATAGGAGATCATGGGTCAACAGGCAGAAGCCCTTAAAGAAGAAACACAAAAATCCCTTAAAGAATTACAGGAAAACACAAACAATCAAGTGAAGGAACTGAACAAAACCATTCAGGATCTAAAAGTGGAAGTAGAAACAATAAAGCAATCACAAAGTGAGACATCTCTGGAGATGGAAAACATTGGAAAGAATTCAGGAGTCATAGATGCAAGCATCAACAACAGAATACAAGAGATAGAAGAACCTCAGGTGCTGAAGGTACCATAGAAAACATTGACTCAACAATCAAAGAAAAATGCAAAATGCATAAAGCTGGTAACTCAAAACATCCAGGAACTCCAGGACACATGAGAAGACCAAACCTAAGGATTATAGGTATAGAAGAGAGTGAGGATTTACATCTTAAAGGCCCAGTAAATATCTTCAATAAAATTGTAGAAGAAAACTTCCCTAACCTAGAGAAAGAGATGTCCATGAACATACAAGAAGCCTTCAGAACTCCAAACAGACTGGACCAGAACAGAAAGTCCTCCCGGCACATAATAAAACACCAAATTCACTAAACAAAGAAAGATATTAAAGGCAGCAAGGGGAAAAGGGCAAGTAAAGTCAGACCTATCAGAATCACACCAGACTTCTCACCAGAGTCAATGACAGCTAGAAGATCCTGGGCATACCTCATACAGACCCTAAGAGAACACAAATGCCAGCCCAAGCTACTATACCTAGCAAAACTCTCATTCATCATAGATGGAGAAACCAAGATATTTCATGATAAAAGCAAATTTACACAATATCTGTCCACAAATCCAGCCCTACAAAGGATAATTGATGGAAAATGCCAACACAAGGAGGGAAACTATACCCTAGAAAAAGCAAGAAAGTAATCTTCTTCCAACAAACCCAAAAGAAGATACTCACACAAACATAAAAATAACATAAAAAATAACAGGAAGCAACAACTACTATTTTCTAATATCTCTTAACAACAATGGACTCAACTCCCCAATAAAAAGACATAGACTCATGAAATATTTCTCATGTAAATCTTCACTTTTATTAGAAAATGTTTATAATTCCCCTTTTAATTAATTTAGTAATGTTTTTATATCTACTATTTTATCTGCATTATTTTTCAATTTTAATATGTCTTTCTATATACTTCCTCTATTTTATCAGAGATGTTTTCAATGTAAATCTTTGATTTTATCACATGTTTCTAATTCCACCTTTAATTTAGAAAGAGTTTTTATATTTAACATTTTTTATGTAAAATTTTCCATGAAATAGTCAATGTTAACATGTTTGTCTGTTTATTTCTTGAATTTTACCAGAAATATTTTCCATGTAAATCTTCAATGTTATCTGAAAATGTTTATAATTCTACCTTCAATCAACTTCAAATTATCTTTATGCCTATCATTTTATCTATATAATTTCCATGATAATCTTTAACTTTAATAGGTTTTCTATATATTTCTTCAATTTTATCAGAAATATTTTACATGTAAATCTTCAGGTTTATCAGAAAATGTTTATAATTCCACTTTCAATCAACTTAGGAATACTTTTATGCCTATCATTATTATATCTATCTAAAAATTTCCACGATAATTTTCAATTCTAACATGTTTTTCTACATTTTCTACAATTTTATCAGAAATATTTTCCATGTAAATCTTCAATTTTATCATAAAATGTTTCTATCCCATATTTCAATTAATTTAGCAATGTTTTACATGTTTACCACTTTACTCTCTAATTTTCCATGAAAATTGTCAATTTTAACATGTTTATCTGAAATATTTTCCATGTAAATCTTTAATTTTATCATAAAGTGTTTTTACTTCCAAAAAATAAAAAAATAAAAAAAACCCTTTGTTGATTTCAGCCCTGAGTTTAATGATTTCCTGCCTTCTACTCCTCTTGGGTGTATTAGCTTTCTGTTCTAAAGCTTTCAGGTGTGCTGTTAAGTTGCTAGTGTATGCTCTCCCCAGCTTCTTTTTGGAGGCACTCAGAGCTATGAGTTTTCCTCTTAGCACTGCTTTCATTGTGTCCCATAAATTTGGGTATGTTGTGCCTTAATTTCCATTAAAGTCTAAAAAGGTTTTGATTTCTTTCCTTATTTCTTCCTTGACCAAGGTATTGAGTAGAGTATTGTTCAACTTCCATGTGTATGTGGGCTTTCTGTTGTTTTTGTTGCTATTGAAGACCTCCCTTACTCCATAGTGATCTGATAGGAGGCATGGAATTAGTTCAATCTTCTTATATCTGTTGAGGTCTGTTTTGTCACCAATTATATGGTCAATTTTGGAGAAGGTACCATGAGGTGTTGAGAATAAGGTATATATTTTTTTGATTTAGGATGAACTGTTCTATAGATATCTATTAAATCCCTTTGGTCCAAAACTTCTGTTAGTTTCACTGTGTCTCTGTTTAGTTTGTGTTTCCCTGATCTGTCCATTGAGGAGAGTGGGGTGTTGAAGTCACCCACAATTATTGTGTGGGGTGCAATGTGTGCTTTAAGCTTTAGTAAAGTTTCCTTTATAAATGAGGGTGCCCTTGTATTTGGGGCATAGATGTTCAAAATTGAGAGTTCTTCCTGGTAGATTTTTCCTTTGATGAGTATAAAGTGTCCTTCTGTGTCTTTTTTGATGACTTTTGGTTGAAAGTCTATTTTATTGGATATTAGAATGGCTACTCCAGCTTGTTTCCTGGAACCATTTGCTTGGAAAACTGTTTTCCAACCTTTTACTCTGAGGTAGTGTTTGTCTTTGACACTGAGATGGGTTTCTGTATGCAGCAAAATGTTGGATCTTGTTTACAAATCCAGTCTAATTAGTCTGTGTCTTTTTATTGGGGAATTGAGTCCATTGATGTTAAGAGATATTAAGGAATAGTGATTGTTGCTATTTTTGAAGTAATTTTTGTTTGTGTGGTAATCTTCTTTTGGGTTTGTTGAAAGAAGATTAATTTCTTTCTTTTTCTAGTGTGTAGTTTCCCTCCTTTTGTTGGTGTTTTCCATTAATTATCTTTTGAAGGGCTGGATTTGTGGAAAGATACTGTGTAAATTTGTTTTTGTCATGAAATACCTTGGTTTCTCCATCTATGGTAATTGAGAGATTTGCTGGATTTAGCAGTCTGGATTGGCATTTGTGTTCTTTTAGGGTCTGCATGACATCAGCCCAGGCTCTTCTCGCTTTCATAGTCTTTGGTGAGAAGTCTGGTGTAATTCTGATAGGTCTACCTTTATATGTTACTTGACATTTTCCCCTTACTGCTTTTAATATTCTTTGCTTGTTTAGTACATTTGGTGTTTTAATTATTATGTGATGGGAGGAATTTCTTTTCTGGTCAAATCTATTTGGAGTTCTGTAGGCTTCTTGTATGTTCATGAGCATCTCTTTCTTTAGGTTAGGGAAGTTTTCTTCTATAATTTTGTTGAAGACATTTACTGGCCCTTTAAGCTGGAAATCTTTACTCTCTTCTATATCTATAATCCTTAGGTTTGGTCTTCTCATTTTGTCCTGGATTTCCTGCATATTTTGGGTCAGGAGCTTTTTGCATTTTTCATTTTCTTTGACTGTTGGATCAATGCTTTCTATGGTATCTTCTGCATCTGACATTCTCTCTTCTATCTCTTGTATTCTGTGGTTGATGCTTGGATCCATGACTCCTGACTTTTTTGCTAGGTTTTCTATGTTCCAAGTTGTTTCCCTTTGTGATTTCATTATTGTTTCTTCGTCCTTTTTTAGATCCTGGATAGTTTTGTTCAATTCCTTCATCTGTTTTGTTGTGTTTCCCCTTAGTTCTTCCAGGGCTTCTCCCTGTTTACTTGTGTTCTCCTGTATTTCTTTAAGGGAGTTATTTATGTCCTTCTTGAAGCCCTCCATTATGCCCTCCATCAGCATCATGGCCTGTGATTTTTAAATCCAAATCTTGCTTTCCTGGTGTATTGGGGTATCCAGGACTTGCTATTGTGGGAGAATTGGGTTTGGATGGTGCCATATTGTCTTGATTACTGTTAGCAACGTTCCTACATTTGCCTTTTGCCATCTGGTTATCTCTGGTGTTAGTTGATCCTGCTGTCACTGGCTGGTGCTTGGCTCTCCTGTGTGCCTCCAGGCCTATCTCAGCAACCCTGGGTGACCTGCTTTCCCCTGGCACAAATTGTTGTGGTGCTGCTGAGTTCCTGGGTGCAGGAGGAGTCCTGGTGGAGTGTGTCCCAAGTGATCCTCTACTCTGGTGATCCCTGCCTACCAATCTGTTACAGTCACAGGAGCAAAGATGGTGGCTGAGACCCACTCTCTTGTAGTTGTATTTGGGTATGTAGCTCTGTGGCCCGGATCAACTCTGGATGCAGGCTGTGCTGTCTGTCTCATCAGCGCAGCTGTGTGTAATAGCTGGCTTCCTGTGCCACTTGGAGATGGCACATGGTGGCAGAGGATGTTCCTGATCTGATGGCAGAAACTGGAAGGATCCTGCCAGAGGCCCCTGGATAGGATCCTCTGATCTGCAGGGCAGGGCAGGTCTCACCTGTGCAGGCTGCCTCCTCTGTGCTGGCTGCTGAGTGGATCGGTACCCAGTATTTCTAGGCTTTTTTTTTTTTTTTTTTTTTTTTTTACTATTTGAAGATATTTATTTATTGATTTATTTATTATATGTAAGTACATTGTAGCTGTCTTCAAACACCAGAAGAGGGTGTCAGATCTCTTTACGGATGGTTGTGAGCCACCATATGGGTGCTGGGATTTGAACTCATGACCTTTGGAAGAGCAGTCGGTGCTCTTACCCGCTGAGCCATCTCTCCAGCCCAAAAGTATAGGGCTAGGCTTTTTTTTTTCTATTTGAAGATATTTATTTATTGATTTATTTATCATATGTAAGTACACTGTAGCTGTCTTCAAACACCAGAAGAGGGTGTCAGATCTCTTTACGGATGGTTGCCCAGTATTTCTAATAACACAACAGTAATTCACCTTCTGGTCACTTAGATATGATAACTCTTATTCAGGGGCTGGCTTTAGAGCTCTCTTCTGTTCTTAGCATTTTTGAATGTGCTTAATTCAGCTATGTTTTGGGCTTCTCCTGTCATAACACTGATATATCAAGGTTTCTCAATTCTCACAATTCTCTTTCTAGTTATTAAGTCAAAGAACAGACTGCTTCAAAACCATATTTAGGGATGAGGAGATATGTCAGTTGGTAAGGTTCTTGCTTGCTATGCAAGCAGGAAGACCTGACTTTGCTCCCTACAATTAAGTGTGAGATCTGTGTTCAGTGGCACATACTTGTAATCCCAGTACCAGAGGTAGGGGGTAGAGATGGGTATTCTTGGGGGCTCCCTGCCCAGCCAATTTAGACGAGACCAATGTCTCAAAAAACAAAAAACAGCCAGGCGGTGGTGGCACATGCCTGTAATCCCAGCACTCTGGGAGGTAGAGGCAGGCGGATTTCTGAGTTCAAGGCCAGCCTGGTCTACAGAGTGAGTTCCAGGACAGCCAGGACTACACAGAGAAACCCTGTCTCAAAAAAACCAAATCCAAAAAACCAAAAAAACCAACCAAACAAAAACAAAACAAAAAAAACAAAAACAAAACCAAAACCAAAACAAAACAAAACAAAAAACCCCAAATATGTGGGTGGCAGCTGAGAAATGACACCTGAGGTTGACTTGGACCTTCGTGTACATATGCCCCATAAGTATGCATAGCCCTGCACACGCATGTATCCTAACATGCATGTGTACACAAACATAAAAATGAACAGTTTTTACATTCATGGAAAATTGAGCAGCCAGTGCTGAGTTCCCATATATTTCAGTGTTATTAATCTACAAGTAATGTCTTGCTCCATTCTCCCTCATCCTACCTCCTAGAGCATCATTACTGTGACTCCTATGTGTCTTGGCTCTGTTTTACATCTCCTTTCTATACACCATTCTTCAGATCTTTCATCACATAGAAATTCTATATTGAACAGGAGAGACTTTCAAGTTGTGCTTTCATTCAATAGTCCAGGCTAGATGGCAACTTACAAGATATCCTAAACTGGCTTTGAACTCATTATAATCCTTGTGTGTCAGACTCCAGAGTGGAGCATTTACTGGCTTGTATCACGACAATCTGAGCTTGTGGTGGTTTTGAAGCCTAAGAGTTTAATCGAAGTATTCCATTTACTGTTAATGATGGGACCATCAATCCAGACACACTAAAATTCATGCCCAGAACATTTCAGGACCTTTCATGATGTAAACTAAACACTATGGACAGTCTGCTGAGAGATAAATGTGCAGACACGCCTCTGAGGGAGCGTCTACACTGGGCTCATTGAGATAGGAAAACCAACCCTAACTGTGGGCAGCATGGTTGCATGGGCTTTGAGCATTAGAAGTTAGAAATAGAAACTGTGACCTACATAATCAGCCTGAAGTTAAGGGTTTCTGGGGACACCCCTTTAGTTTTTATACTTTTCAGTGTGAAGGTCAATTTCCTAGCATTTCCCAAGGACTAGAAGGAAAAGGTGAATTTGTCATTTGGAGCTTCTAAGTGAGCATGTCAGGGGTGGCTCTGCTGGATTGAAAATGTTATGGCTTAGTGGTTAAGGGTACTCGCTGCTCTTGCAGAGGACCCAGGTTCAATTCCCAGCATCCACATGGTGGGAACGACCATCTGTACATCTAGTTCCAGGGGATCTAACACCCTCTTCTGGATTCAGAGCACCAGGCATGCACGTGGTGGGCACACATACAAGCAAATAATCACACATGGAAAAATTATGTTAATAACAAATACTCATGCATATTTATGGGACACAACAGTTTATTTATGGATTGTGAAATAACCAAATCTACCTAGTTAACACATTTTTCACTTCTGGATTTTTCATGTGTATGATGAGAAATTTATATCGATTCTTTTAGCAATTATGGTTTTCAAAAAGTTTTCTTTAATTAGTCATTATCCATGCTTTTTATCCAGGCTTTTTGTATTATATTTTGTCTGTTGTAGTTTTTCACATTTGAATTCTTATTCTTCACACTATCTTTCACATTTGAATTCATTATTCATTTGGGTTTTTTGAGACGGGGTTTCTCTGTGTAACTCTGCTGTCCTCAAATTCATTTTGTAGACCAGGGTGGCCTCAAACTAAGAGCTCCGCATGTCTCTGCTTTTGGAGGGCTGGAATCAAAGGCATGTGCCACAATTGTCTGCCCTCCTTTAAATCCTTTTTACTTAAGGTTTATTTTTATGTGTATGAGCTTTTTGCTTGCATGTGTGTGTGTGTGCCACATGATGTCTGGTGCTTCCAGGGGTCATAAGAGAGCATCAGACCCTCTGAAACTGGAGACACAGTTATAAGCCACCATATGTGTGCTGGGAACTGAACCTAGGTCCTCTGCAAGAGCAGCCAGTCTGTGCCTTTAACTGTTGAACCGTCTCTCCGACCCCTTCACATTTAAATTCCTAATTCACTGAGAGTCCATCTCTGAATCCCATATTGGGAAAGCATCCACCTGTTCTTGTTATTATTGGCTGCCATCTTAGTTTCTTTTCTGTTGCTGTGACAGAACACCCTCACAAAAGTGACTTCGTTAGGGAAGGAAGTCAGTGTCATTTCAGCTCACAGTCATTCAGAATTATGGTCCCTCCCTCCGCCGAGGCAGGGAAGAGCCACAGTCATAGGCGCTCAGGGTAGTGACTGAAGTTGCATCCTCAGTGAAGAAGCAGAGAGCAGTAACAGGTCCAAGCTGCTGCTCACTTCTCTTTCCCCACACACAGTCTAGGATCCCAGTCACAGAGGGGCGCCACCCAGAGGCATCCTGGGAGGGTTATCCAGACACTTCCCTACAGGCATGCTGAGAGGCTCAACTCCAGATGATTCTAGATTTTGTCAAGTTGACATTTGTCATCACAGTGGTGGGATTGTTTTCTTGTTGCTATGTGTGTTATCTCTTCAGTTAAGCTGTCATATTGTCATATGTGAAAGAACTTGCTTCAGAGCTGGGTGTTTGTTTGTTTGTTTGTTTGTTTGTTTGTTTGTTTGTTTTCAGGACAGGCTCTCTCTTTGTAGCCCTAGGTCTCCTGGAATTCAGTGTTTAGACCAGGCTGGCCTTTAATGCATAGAAATCCTCTCCTTCCTGATATTTCAGAGCCTTTTAAAAACGTTTTAATTCTACCTGCCTGCTCTTGTAATTAACTATGTTTGTGTGGCTGCTATCATTTTTTTTTCATTCTGGGTACTACAAGTCTCTCTTCTTATTCTTCCTTAAGAAGGTCTCAATGTAGAATTTAACTTGGAGAAGACTGACATTTTTGATAATAAAATCATCCCAGCCAAGAGCCTGAAATATCTGTGCAATTATGCAGATTATCATCTATCTCCTTGTGAACTGTTTATGGTTTTAGATATGAAAGTCTTCTTATTATTTATTAATTCAATACTTTGATAGTTTATAATTTTTATTAATATAAAGAATACATTTTATTACTTTAAATGTTACAGATTTTTTACTGAAGTAAAAAGGCTCTGTGTGTGTGTGTGTGTGTTTTGTTTTAGTTTTTGAGATAGGATCTGGCTTTATAGCCCCAGCTCAGTTCACTACATTGTCACAAACCTGTGACAATCTTCCTTCTTAGCCCAAGTGTTGGCATTACCGGCATGTGCCACTAGATTCAGTAGCTTTTAATATTCAGAATTTGTTTTGGATTCATAAATTTGCTGAAGTATACTGTATGCACTATATATATATTGGTTTGGTAGTGTGGTGCCCTGGTACCCTGAGAGGACAGAATAGTGTATATAATCCTCTGGAACTGAAGTTACTGATGTTTGTGAACCACTATGTGGGTGCTCAGAATCAAGTCTGCATCTTCTGGATAAAACGTCACTGTTCTTAACTACTGACCCATCTCTCTAACCCCCAAAGTAGTGAAGTTGTTTTTATTTTAATTAAAAATAAAATTATTTATTTTTAACTTTTCTCTTTCTTGTGCGAGTTCACATGTATGTCATATGTATGTTGAGGTCAGAGGACAAGGCACAGGTGCCAGTTCTCTTCTAACATGCAGATCTTAAGGACTGAATGGAACTGAGGTCATCCAGCTTAATGGCAAGTTTAATGAGAGCTTGTGTGTGTGTGTGTGTGTGTGTAAACTTGGGTTTACATTTCTTGGATCCATCCACCTTGTTCTTTGAAATAAAGTCTCTTGGTGGGACTCATTCATTAGCCTTGACTGGCCAGTGAGCCCCAGGGATGTGCTTGTCTCCTCTTCTGCAGCACTGGGACACCATGTACTCTATTACCATGTGTGCTCTGGGGATAGGGAATCCCTGGTAGAGGGATTCTTTACAGAAATAACTGATGCCTGTGAATGCAACCCCTTTCCACATTGTTGCAGGAAATAATAAAAAAATGAACCCCTGCCAACTCTCTGCAGTGGCCCCGGACTGCTGTGGACTCTTTGGAGCTGTTGGTCTCTAGGCCTGCAAAATCTGTGGGGCCATAGGGCCTCTACTGCACCATCTTGCTCGGCCATCCCTCTGTTAACCACCTCTCCAGTGTGGGGGACCCAGGCTACCAGTGAGGTTCCCAAGAGCTCATCTTGCTTCCACCCAGAGCCCACACACCCCACGGGCTGCGAGCTCTATGCCATTGGCAGACCCACATTCCAGTAACCAAATAAATCAAAACTCTTAATGCTTGATTAGCTAGCCAATTAGATTTATGTACATTATAATCACAATTACAAGGTGTCAATAAAGTAATAACAAAGCCAATTATGGTAAAAGTTTTATGCCAAATTTCTCACCTTTAGATAACTACCACCTCCATTCCTCCTCTTCAGAGCTGCTCGGGCACCCTCTCCCTACAGCTCCTAGCTCTGCCCCGTTATTTCCCCATCCAATCACAGACCCTCTCTGTACTGATAAAATTGAACAAGAAAATGCCTGCAACACACCCTCACCTCCCTTAGATCAAAAATATTTTGGACCTGAAATGACCACTCTCTTTCTCTGTCCTAATTTTCTCACTACTGAATCCAAAGAAAATGAAAAAACCTCTTTGTTTTTCAGGTTAACACTATAGAACTGAATTTATCAGAATCCGACATTGTGGTTCAGGAGATTGTCTCACCTTGCTGTTACTGAGAAAATGGGAAATGTTCTACTGACTATGGCAGATCCTCTGAATCCTTCAATAACAGCTTGACCCTATCCTATCTTCCAATCTTTGCTGAAAGAACAACACGGCAAATCCAGAGCAATAGTGCCCCTGACTGCCAGGAAAAGGAATTGCCTGTGTACAGGAACCAAAGTACACCACTGCCTACCTTTCAGCTGAAGATACTGAGAAGTCAGATCTTTTCCAGAATTTTACATTCCTTCCTCCCTTACAAGTTTAAAGCTCTTTTATTATCTCCATTTTTACAATCCCTAGATCCTTGCAAACAAGAGGAAACAAAAGATAAGGGAAAGAATCTTTTGCTCTCAGATCATGGGTCAAATTCTGTTTTGAATGAGAGCCTGGGATACTTTGTCTGGGCTCCACTCCAGCTCTCTCCAGTAGTCAGCTGAGACCTGGAAGGACATATATCTCAGAAGTTTTATACTCTGCAGAAACAAGTGGTACCTCTGGGAAATACTTAATCATCTTGATGCACAAAGAGTTCCTGAACAAGAGATCCCCAAGACTCACTTACCTACGCCCATCCCTGAGAGCACTGAGCCATGTGCCAACAGATCTTCAGATGGTCCATTGCTTCATCTCCATGTGAACATTGGGGTGAATTCTGAAGTAAATAGGACAGAAGCAAGAATGTCATGGTCACTCACCTCCAACAAGCAGAATCTGAGAATGACCATCAAACTATTAAACAATACTTTAGTTATATCAATGGATACACCATCTTCCAGAAATGTAGAAGTTATTACAATTCAGGAAGAAACAACTTTACTGAAAAAGGATTCAAAGCATGTGTTAGAACTGAATATAGAACAGAGGGTCATAGGTCTTCCAGAAGAAAGGATAAAGTCACATAAGGCACAAGGAACTAATGTGGAGCTGACACCCAAGGTGTCATGTTCAGCCACAGACAGCATAAAGGTCACTCTGATAGCATTGTTTCAGGTCATGGATTCAATGGGAATGATCCCAGATTCACATTCAGAGGTAACAGACTCTGTTGGGAAACAAAAGATCAAACTAACAAATCACAGCCATCAAACCAAGCTGAAACAGTGAGTACATCTCCCGAGTTATCAAACCCAGTAGCAAGTCCTCAGCATCAAACAAGGAAGTCAAAGAGTATGGCCTCAAGACCAAATCAAATCACAGATATATCAAAAGTAACTCCTGTAACATTTTTCACATCTTGGATTTGAGGGGGGCTGATTAATGAATTAGGTTTACATGTCACAGAATCATCAGGAATAGCCCCAAAGCCACAACACCAGGTCATGGAACCAGTGGGGGTAGATACATTACATAAGCATCAAGCTGTAGAACCAGCAAAGATGAATCTATGGCCACATGGTAAGGTCTTCAAAGCTGGGGAAAGGAATCCGCAGCCTCAGCATAAAGTCCCGTAAACATTAAATACGGATTCACAGTCACAGAATCAAGCTACAAAACAGATCAGGTTTACTCCTAGCTCTCTCCAACCTCTACAACACCATCTAAAGTCCTGGACTCATCAAGGATGATTCCAGAACCATCAGAGAAATCCATAAAGGGAAACTCAAGGGTCAATTCAAAGTTAAAATTCAAAGATACAACCTCATTTGAATTGGCTCCTGAGCCGGTTGTTCAAAGTGTAAAATCTGAAGAGTTCCAAAATGAACTACAGGTGCCAAGTATGGAACTTTGCCAGCTGACTCCAGGATCCCAGATGCACCAAAAGAAAGACTTGGAGTCAACGTTGGTCCCACAGTTTCAAGGTGTGGAAACTCTGGCACTAAATATAGAACACAAAATAGGAAGCACAGAATCTATTCAGTAGATACCAATATCTGAGTTTCAAAGTGATAAAGTTATAGGGTCAAATTCAAGGTCACAGTCTGGAGATTCCAGATATACAGAATTGAAGCTGCCCATGCTATGGAGAGTTGTGAGGTAATCTGAACTGACTGCTAGGTCAAAAATTCAAGGAGAAAAATCTGTCATTTCATCTTGAGCCACAGTTACAGGGAGTAAATGCTGTGGCTCTATGATGTGGCTGCAAAAAGAATCTTCTGAGTTGGCAGGTAAGCAAAACAGTCAAGTTGTGGGAAAAAGAGACTCTGTAGAGCTCACCTTTGGTACACAGCAGCCAGGATGCGTAACAGCTAAGCTAACAAAACCTCATCATCTGAGCCTGGGAAATGTAAGTGCCACTCCAATAGAATCACTGGATCAAATGATAAACGTTGCAGGGATTAGTTTAAAGCCATGAGATCAAGTGGCAGAATCTTCAAAGACATAGTTTTCAGTTCCTCAATCAGTTGTCCTTCCAAATGTTTCTGAATCTGTGGAAGTGATCCCTGGACCACCTCTTCAAATTATAACTATTACGATTTCTTCCCTTGATCCTTCAAAAATCTACCTTCTGATAAGATAGGGAACACCAAGGAACCCTGTATCCTGAGATCTGGAGCATTAATGTGTTATCTAAGGAAGAAAGTAAAAAGGAGAAAATGGAGGAATTCCAGAGGTATTCTTTATACTCATTCAGATTACTATCAAAGGAATTTCAGGCAGGATTAGGGGCTTGAAGAAGCTCCAGCTGTTCTTTCCTGGGCAAACAACAGATGTCTGGGAAAGTCATGCCTTGGAAATACCTCTCCAATAAGATAATGCTGGAGAACGTCCTGGGAACCACTATGGATAGGAAGCCTTGATTGCCCAGTCAGTGGCTCCAGCCAAAGAGTCTCTAGAGTTGCCTTCTTCATCCCAGGTTCAAGTCAGACTCCACATAGAGATGACACCACATCAAGGCACAGAGAATCTGTCATTGACTCCAAAACTGCCTCATCAGGTCATGGACCCTTCAGAGTTCACTCCATGGCACCAAGATGTAGACTGTTCAGAGGTGTTTCCAAGACCAAGTCACAAAATGATAGAACCTATGGCGTTAACCTCTGATACCTGGTCACCATGGAAGAATCCTACAGAGAGGACACCATCACATCATCAAATAACAGAATCTATGACAACAGTCCCAGGGGCACCAGATCAAGGGACAATACCCACAGGGATGAGCCAATGGCATCAACTTACACAATCTGAAGTCATGCCAGCTACTCCAAAACTTCGGAAGTAGAGTGTTTGGAGAAAAACCCAACCCCACAACCTAAGGTTATGGAGTCAGTAAACTTAGCCACAGAGTTACAGGATGTATATTCTAAGAACTTAGTACCATATCCAAGACTGCAAGTTGTATAACCTGTGGACATATCCAAAGATTTAGTTTCATTAATGGTAAAAGATGGACTGCTGACCCCAACTGTGGTATCTACAGATTTGGCCCCAGAACAACAGCAGAGCATACAGTCTGAGGAATTAATTCCAACACCACCACAACTACAAACAGAGAGACCTATCAGCCTGAGAGTCTCAGCTTCAAGATATGACAGTTGACAACTCCAAAATGTACAGTCTACTGGGTTGGCCCTAAATCCACATCTCAAAGTAATAAATCAGTAAATTTGACTGCTGGTTCACAGTCTCAAGGTATGGAAGGTGTTCATTCAGCCCTACCACAGGAGGTACAAGAAGATATAAAAATAGTTGCACTGACCCCAAGACTACCACTTGAAGATATAAAATCTGCAAACTTGGCCCCAAAACTGTGTTCACAACACACCAGCTCTGAGAAGATAGCCCATGTGCCACCGCTTGAAGATACAAGATTCCATTGCCAGACTGTAGGAGTTCAATTTCAGAGTCCTTAGTGTAAAGTATGAAAGTTGGTGAGTTGACCATGCACATTTTTGCAGTAAAATCTTCAGAAGTGAGCCTCAACTCGTTATTCTTTCCCAGAACATGTAGGGCTGACTGAACAGCAACAAGCCTCAGAAGCAAGGGTGACCTCTGACACTTGTCATCAGGTAGAAGAATCTGCTGAGTTGACACAGTCATCAGTAGGAATGACTCCAGCACCATTGAGTCAAACCTCAGAACCTGTGGAGATTCCTACCACCACTCCAAGATATTGGAACTAGGAGCCACATTGTGAAACAGATGAAGGAGACTCCAGAATTACAAACTGAAATTAAAGATATTCTGAATTTTCTACCAGAATTAGAAGTGCCAACCATAAACCCAGAAGTGATGACCCCAGAACCACAGGGCCCAGATGTGGACTTTGCTCATGTGACACTAGAACCATGTTCAGAAGTTACTAACCCATCAGAAATAAATCTGTATGAATACACAGAAAGCACTGTATTGACATTGTCCGAAGTTGATGATTCCCAGGGGACCACTGTAGAAACCTATTCAGAAATGGGATCTCAGGCTGGATTTAGAACTAAGAGTGCAAATTGAGGAATCAGAGTCACTGGCAGAAAAATTGAAATTTGAAGAATTAACCTCTGAACCATCTGTTCTAGGTGTAGAACCTATAGAGTTGACTACAGGACCCATACTACATTTTATCGATGTAATCCCAGGGCCACAGGTCCACAACATAACATCTATCAAACAGATACAGGATTAGTGTTACAAAGTGAGTTATCTGTGGATTTAGTACAACAGCCATCTCCAGGAGCGATAGATCCTGAAAATGCAGAATCTGAGAAGTAAAATTTGTAGATTTCACCTCAACACAACAGTGTCAATGGATGGCACTCATGGACTTAACTCCTAAGTCTAGACAAGATGACCAGGCAACTGTAAAGCCACTAGAGTAGAAAGGTGGGATTTTTGATCAACAGAAAAAACAGCTTGAATCAGAAAATGCATTGCCCATGGAGTCAGCTCAAGAACTCAAACCTGCACATATGAAACCCATAGAGATCAACCTTAAGTTACAATTCAAAGATACAACCTTTGAATACAATATTTGAATTGGCTCCTGAGCCGGTTGTTCAAAGTGTAAAATCTGAAGAGTTCCAATATGAACTACAGGTGCCAAGTATGAAACTTTGCCAGTTGACCCCAGGGTCTCAGATGCACTAAGAGAAAGCCTTTTGAGTCAACTTTGGACCCACAACTTCAAGGTGTGGGAACTCTGGCACTAAATACAGAACCCAAAATTGGAAGCACAAAGTCTACTCAATGGATACCAATGTCTGAGTTTCAACGTGAGAAAGATGTAGGGTCAAATTCAAGGTCACAGTCTGAAGATGCCATACATACAGAACTGAAGCCGCCCATGCTATGGAGAGGTATGAGGTCATTTGAACTGACTGCCAGGTCAAAAATTCAAAGAGAAAAACCTGTGGCATTTCATCTTGAGCCACAGTAACTCTCCATTATCAATAGGGTTGCAGGAACCAAATACACTGTACTTGACTTCAGAGTACACTTCACTTCAGAGTTACTACCACAAATTCTGTGTGTAAATCCTGTTTGGTGCAATTCTAGAACACACTGGAAAGATAAATTCTTCTGCATGTACTCTTAAGTCAAGAATATCAGTCTGTAAATTCTATTGGCTATGACCCCGGGACCCATTATAAGCTCCAAAACTTCAAAAACAACACTTGAAAGATTTAAAGTCTGAATTAACTTCAAACAATTTGGGAATAGCACCTCTGGAATACAATTCTGGTCCACAATATACAGGTATGGATTCTTCTGGGTTTAATCCTGAGTCAAAATCTCAATTCATAAGTTCTAGAAAGCCCAGTTCAGGGCCACAGCTGGAAAGCATAAAGTCCTTTGAGTTGACCCCTGGCTTAGAGTCTCAAAGTGCAAAGTCTGTTCTGTTAAACTCTAGATCACCTTCTCAGATGTGAATTCATCTAACTTACTGCTAGGGGCAAAGTTTCAAAAGATCCCAGTTTGGAAGAACCAGCTTGGGTCATGGAAGCAAAGTACACAACCTATATTTACTTTGAGCCCTCAATGAAATGGTGTGAATTCTGTGTTTTGTTTTTTTTTCAATGTCGCCCCCTGAAGATAGAAAGTTTCCAGAGAACAGTACAAAGACACCATTTTATACAAATGCTGTAAAACTGACACCTGGCTGTGGTCTGAATGACTTGAGAAGTAAGGTATTTTCACAAGAACCTTGTTCTCAAAATGTCCAAGCTGTGCAGTTGAAGCCAGCATCACAGTCTCAAAGTGTGAGTTCTTTGGAACAGTTCATAACATCCTAGGTGTTCCCTTGCACCAAAGCCA
Source organism: Apodemus sylvaticus (assembly GCF_947179515.1). Taxonomy (NCBI): domain Eukaryota; kingdom Metazoa; phylum Chordata; class Mammalia; order Rodentia; family Muridae; genus Apodemus; species Apodemus sylvaticus. The sequence continues at coordinate 99,748,904 of NC_067477.1, read as the reverse complement.
TGTTTTCAAGGTAACAGCAAAGTCTGAACTGCCAACTGCTTGCTTCAGAGGAGAAACTGATGAGGACATTGGCACCACAGTCCACCAGGAAGCTCTTAGCAGGACCAGCACTGACTAGTGTCAAATTTTCACATCTTTTAAAAAATAAATTTATTTTATTAACAGGAGTGGACAGTAGCTGAACTCAGCTACCAGAAGGGGGTTCAAAGCTCTAGTGGTTGCTGGGACTTGAACCCTGTACCTTCCTGTTGGCGAGAGGCCTCTTAACTGCTGAGCTGCCACCCCAGGAACAAATTCTCAAATTTGTCACTGAAATCACAGCAGCAAAATATGAAATCTTTGGCATTTATGTCAGAGCCAAAATGGCAAGGTTTACACTAGGTGAAATTGTCATCAGTGTCTCTGCCAGAAACTGGTAAATCTGTGGAGTAACCACCAAAGTCAACTCTTCAAAACGTGAAACCTGGGAATCTAATGTCCAGACAGTTCGCCCAGTCACAAAATCCATGAGACCAGAGCGACAGGTTGGACTTTGCATAGATGAACATGAAGCCTAGGTGTCAAGTCCCTAAATTGGTGAATTTTATTTCACCACCAATTTTCCAAGATGTGCAATCTTTAGAAATGACAAAAGGGTTGGGACATAAAAGTACAGAAATGACAGAGAAGTCTATGAGGTTGAGCTTCAAACCAACAGATAATATCCTAGAATCATTTGAGATGTCCCTGAAGCTAGATCTTCAAGTACCATATTTTTTTGATCTGACTCCAACACTAAGTGATCAAGATTCAAAATCCTCAAACCCAAATCTACAGAAAAGCTACCAGATCCCAGAACCTCCTGAGTTACATTCTTGGTCGTGGCCTCAATGTCAAGATTTCAAGAAGCTACAGATAAAAGAGGTTACAGAATCTGACAGAATGACCCTCAACTTCAAGAATCATGTTGCAGACACTATAGAGTTGACTGGTGAAGCAAGACAGCCAGGGAAAGAATTTCTTAGAATGACTCCAAAGCCAGCAAATAGAGAGACTGGATTTATAGAAAAATCTCCAAGACCATGTCCTCAAGACTCAGGAACTCTGGGGGTGGGCTCTAAGCAAAGATCTCAAAGGGAACAATCTGTAAAAACAAGGCCATTCTTCCCCATCCCAGATTCCACTTCAGGAATAACACCAGGGCCAGGACATCAGATTTCCAAATCTAAAAATTTGGCCTCTATGCTGTGTCTGCAAAAAAAAACACTCTGAATTGTCAGACAAGCAAACCAGTCAAGTTGTGGGAAATAGAGACTCTGTAGAGCTCACTTTTGGTACACAGCAGCCAGGAGGGGTAGCAACTAAGCTAACAAAACCTCAGAATCTGGGCCTGGGAAATGTAAGCACCACTCCAGTAGAATCACTGGATCAAATGATAAACTTTGTAGGGATTAGTCTAAAGCCACGAGATCAAGTGACAGAATCTGTAAAGAAACAGCTTTCAGTTCCTCAATCAGTTGCCTTCCCAAAAGTTTCTGAATCTGGATGTGATCCCAGGACCACCCCCTTCAAATTATAACTATTACGATTTCTTCCCTTGATCCTTCAAAATATACCCTCTGATAAGATAGAGGACACCAAGGGAACTCCGTATCCTGAGATCTGGAGAATGAATGTGTTATCTAAGGAAGAAAGTAAAAAGGAGAAAACGGAGAAATTCCAGAGGTATTCTTCATACTCATTCAGGTTATTATTAGAGGAGTTTCAGGCAGGATTAGGGACTCAAAGAAGCTCTAGCTGTCCTTTCCTGGGCATACAAAAGAATGTCTGGGAAAGCCATATCTGTAGGCAGTGACTACATAGGAAATACCTCTCCAATATGCTAATGCTGGGCAATGTCCTGGGAACCACTATGGAAAGGAAGCCTTGTGTGTAATCCTTTTCAATAGAAGGGTCTATTATGGATATCTGTCAATCTATTCAGAATTTATTTGGGGTTGCTGCTGAACTGATGGAAAATTCTCAAAGCCTTCTAGAGAGGATTCCAAGGACCAGACTTCAGTGATTAAAAACTATATTCAGAGACACATTCTTAGAAAAGAATGCCTTTAAAGATGTGGACATGCAGCTCCACATCTTCCATAATACAGGAATACTCTGTTACTAGATTGTGAGTAAAGAAAACAAACTCAAAGCTCAGCAATATATTCCAGGAAGTCACTGTCTCATGTACCGGGACCCAGTTTCCTGTCTTGATGAAATCAGAGCCTACTCTTGAGATACTTTATACTAAGGAAGCTTCTGTTTCCAGGGAGCAGAGTAAAATTTCACCATGTGGTTCACCGAGTAGGACTTTTGAGTCTCAGCATTGCCTCAAGACAAGTTTTCTCCCGGTCCAAGACCGATATTGCTGTCATAAACAGTCTGCTTTGGGGCTGCACCTTCTATTCTACCCACAGATCCACCTTTTAAACACCCCTGAAGGCCCTGGTGAGACTAGGCTGCACCTTGTGTTTAGCTTACAAACTGGGAAAGGACCTCAAGTCTCAAAGTATCCTGGAAGTAACGGAGCAGATTCACGGAAGGGTGCTGCATACCATCAGGAAGGAAAGCTAGATTCTCCATGCCGACTTCCAAGAGTCCTAGTCTTGGAAGAGATTTCCAGTCCAGGTCTTACCTGTCTCCCGCTATGTACAAGTCCACCTTCAACAAAAGCAGTGGCTTTTTGCCTTTGTGTGGCAGGAAAGACAAAAGCCAAAGACTGAATTCTGTCAGGTTCACTCTGTATCAGAGTTACTATGAAACAATTAGGATAAAAAATGGGTTAAAGCAAACCTCAGAAAGACTCTTAACATAGCTAATGAAGAAAATCTCCAGGGGACCTAAAACACAAACCACAAGGCTCTGCAAAATCAGTACAAGCACAAAAGACAGTCCTCCTAGAACACTGAAGCAGAATTAAACCACCTAAACAAGCACTGTTTCTTCCAAGAGACAACCTAAGAAATCCTCCCAGCCCAAACTCACCCAACTGCTTTTTCATGGCCTAAGGCAAGCATTCCAAGCACCACACAGAATTGTGACTTTTACCAGACAGAAACCTGAGTACAAGTTGAGACCAGACAATTTATGGTCAAACAAAAACTTGCACCCCAACCAAAGAGCCAAGGATTACTGCTCCATGGGAGCTAGCAAAAGAGTGAGGACACCAGCTGTCAGGCTCAGGTCAGCAAGCTCAAGCCCTAAGCAGAAGGGCATGTGGCAGGGAGGAAGTGAGCGCAGTAGACAAGCTCCACAGCCCAAACACGCGAGCGTGCTCCCACCCAGACCCTTGCCATTGCAGAAGACCATGGTGTGTGGAAGAGCTGTCTTTAAACAAGCTGCTTCACTCCCAGAACAGTTTTTAAATGTCTACAATATAGCAGAGAAAAGCTGTAGTGATGAACTATTCAGTGTAGAGTCTAAGAACTGTTTGTTCTAAAGTAAGAGCCAAATTTCAGGCCCAAGAGAGGATTGTATCTAACCCCCTCTTGAAGGGAATCCTGCAGAGTTTCTTTGGAAAGAAACCCATAAAAGGAAGAACAGGCTTCTTCAGGGAGAGAACCCTATGTAATAAGCCATCTGAAAGGACCCATTGCAGGCTTCCTCAGAGAACTCATTGGAGAAGTCTTTCTTAGAGGAGACATCACAGTCCTTGGAGAAGGTATAGCAGTCCCTCTGACAGAACCCTTAGAAGTCTTTCTGAGAAGAGTCCTTTGTAAGAATGTATCATAGTCTCTCTGACAGAAGCCCTAACAGTCTCTCTAAGGGGAGAGGCCACAGTCCCTCAAGGAGGAACCTTTACAGTTTCTTAAGGCATCCTCAAACTCCCTCCAGGAGTAGCCATCACAGTCCCACAAGGAATAGCCTTTGAAGTCCTTCATGGAGGAGCCCTCCCAGTCCCTCAAGAAGTCCTCACCCCTGCCAAAATTTTTCCTCATGCATCCTTCTGCAGTGTCCACTTGGGCTTCAGGGGAAAGGATGAACCCTCCTGCCCCCATCCCCAGCCAGGAATATTATCCCCACCTAACACCTTCCCTTCCTTTTCTGTCCCCTCCTTTTGCTTTGCCTTCAGCCAGTCCAAAGACAATGATGTAACCCGCAGCCACTGCAGACAAGTGACAGCACTCTGTATGCAGAAGGGTACAAGGATAACCTGCCTGTGTGGACTAGCCATTCTATGACAACCGGACACCCAGCAGGTGACAAAGAGAAGTCAGGCAATTCCATCCTTTAGCAGGTCAAACACACTTCAGATGTTAGCAAAGGCGACTCCTGGTTACATTCACAAGCAGATAGACTCTGACCTTTACCACCTGAATGAACTTGTTGCAGATGACCTTGTCTCTCCTGCCAAGCAAAAGGAAAGGAAGCTGCCTAAAATCACAGCCCCCCCCCCCCCCACATTGATGGTGATGGAGAAGACAGGAAACCTTTCCTGGCCCACTGGGGTTTCCTATCCTTCTGTGGGAGGTCTGATGGAGATGTGAGTGGGTACCCAAGAAGCCCTGGAGCCACATCAAAGTTAGCCCCACACTGGCTCTTAGGACCTGCCTGTGACCTTCCCCTCACTCCTCCAGGGATGGGATTGATGGACACATGGGGTGGGTAAAGGCATGGACACAGCAGACTCTAGAAAGTCTCTGCCTCCCACACCTGATCCTGGCATCAACCCCTCCCCTCCCCCACCTATCCCTACCCTGCTGAGGCATTTCTCATGTGGGCACCAATTCCCCATCCCTACCCAGGAATTTCTCATGCCTAACTCTTCTTTTGCAGGCCACCCACCGTCCGCATCTGTCCTCACCAATCTTCTCCAATCTTGTAGACATAGATGATGTTGTCAGTCTGTCCTATGGCAATTTTTGTGGAGTCAGGAGAGAACACCATTCCCTTCACCATGTAGCTCTTCCTGCCTTACTAGGAATCAAAACAAAATTGATAAAAAGAATAGAAATATAAATGAAAGAGAAAAGAACATATACACATGTCCCAACAGACTCTGAAAATTCATACTGAGAAAAGGGGTAGATCATTGCCCATGCCCAGGGCTAGAAGGCAGATTACAAAGTTTCCTAGGGTGACAGGTTAGGGCACAGGGCATGCGCAGGAGTCCTTTCCACCTTCATGTCAGCTGGTTTGGTGGAAAACTTCTCTCTGCTCCCCATGTTCATCATACAGCAGTACCACTCGGTCCACTGTGCAGACAGCAGATTTAGCGTTGTTCTGGGACCAGGCCATGCATGTCACCTTGGCAGCTCCATCCTGCAGAGGTAAAGAGTTAATGTAACCACGGTGCTGCTCTACAATGCACAAAGCATTTCCGGTCTCATCAGCTGTGTGACTGATTGATGTGACTGGTGTGACTTTGCTTTACATTCTTCTTGTCACAATGCTTCCCTCAAAATGAAACAAAATTAAAAAAAAATGGTTTGTATACCTGGGATGTACAAGCAATATTCTCTAGGGCTTTGGGTGCCGAGATTAGCCCCAGGTTCACTCTATAGCCAAGGGTCACATGACCTTCTGACCCCAGGACCTCCTCTCCTGAGTGCTAAGATTCTAAGCAAGCACCATCATGTCTAGCTCATGCCATGCTGGGGAAGGGCTTCACTCAAGCTAACCACTGTCCCTAGCAGTCCATCTCCTGAGCCCCTAAGACCTGAGACTCATGATACAAATGGAAGGCATCAGCTGTTCTAAAAGCAATGGCCCCCTTCTTCCCTAATATCTCAAATCTACTACTGAAAAAATTCATCTGATAAATCTTTGTCTTTATATTTATTCAATTGATGTTTTCAAGCATTTCAAGAAAGGCACTGGCAGAGAGCAAAACATGGAACCTACCCTGGGACCTAATAAGATGCTACAAAATTGGAAAGGCCCCATAAGAAGAAAATGTTGTGAGTGCAGGAATAATTTAGAGAAGTCCAAGACAATTTTATGCTTAAATGATGAAAAGTAAACTCTGAAGGTTGGATATCGTTGAAAGGTGAATTACTTCGCATGCAGCGGATAGCACAGGGAAGTCAAGGACCTGCACTTTAAGGGAGCCAAGGGTTTTGACACAAGAGTGGAGGGAGGGCTGAAGCACAGAGGGGACCAGCCCTGGAGGAGCCTTTGAAGGGAGGAATAGGGAGAAGGGAGGGGTTCTGAACAAGGAGTAGCATAACTAGAACTGAGATTCGTTCAGTTGTGAACGGAAACAAGGCCTCTTTCCTTGCTTAAGTGCCCACGTTTTGAAAGTCTGGAGTCTGTCAACAGAGGAATGGATAGAGAAAATGTGGTATATATACACGATGGAGTACTATTCAGCTATTAAAAACAATGAATTCATGAGATTCTTAGGCAAATGGATGGAACTAGAAAGTGTCATCCTGAGTGAGGTAACCCAATCACTAAAGAACATACATGGTATGCACTCAATAGAAGTGGAATATTAGCCCAAAAGATCAGAATAAGTTACAATTCACAGACCACAGGAAGTTCAAGAAGAAGGAAGGTCAAAGTGGGAGTGCTTTGTTTTTTTCAGAGAAAGGGAACAAAATTCAGGAGTAATGGAGACAAAGTGTGGAGCAGAGACTTAGGGAAAGCCCCCCTCCCCCCAGACTGTCCAACCTGGGGATTCACCCTATAAACAGTCACCAAACCCTGATATTATTATGGATGACAAGAAGTGCATGATGAAAGGAGACTGTTATGGTTGTCTCTGGAGGGGCCCTGCCAGAGCTTTACACATACAGAGGCAGATGCTAGCAGCCAACCATTGGACTGAGCGTGGGGTCTCCAATGGAGGAGTTGGACGGCAGACTGGAGGAGCTGAAGGGGTTTGCAGCCCCATGGGAGAACGACATTGTTGGCCAACCAGATGCCCCAGGGCTTCCAGGGACTAAGCCATCAACCAAGGGATACACATGGTTCCAACCAAAAGTGTGGCAGAGGAATGCCTTTTGGGCATCAGTGGGAGGAGTGGTTCTTGGTCCTATGAAGGTTGGCTAGATGCCCCAGTGTGGGGCAGTTGAGGGGGAGTAGGTGGGAGTGGGTTGGGTGGAAGGGCATCTTCTTGGAGGCAGGGGGTGGAAGGATGGGTTGGGAGTTTCCTGGGAGGGGGGAAACCGGGAAAGGGTATAACATTTGAAATGTAAATGAATATATTCAATAAAAAAAGAAAAAGTCTGGAGTTAAAGTGACTACTGCAAAGGCTGACAGATAACCCAGTTCGAGAAGTGCTCAGTTTGCATTCATGAGCTCCTGAGTTTGATCCCTGGCAACTCAAAAAGTACACAGGCAAAAGAACATGGGAGTGACAGGTGGGGTGGCACACACCTGTAATCCCAGCACCTGGGAGCTGAAGGCAGGAGGATCAGATGTGTAAGGCTATCCTCAGCTACACAGCAAGCTTGAAGCTAGCCTAGGCTACATGAGACCCTGTCTTAAAAAAATCAAAGGAGAAAATAAGTGACCACCACCCAGTGACATCATTGTTCCTGTTTGTCTCTCTCTCACTGCACCAGTGGGGTCCCCTCATGCTCTGTCACTAAAGATTTCTGTTCTTGAAATGAATTTGGCCCCTATTCCAAATGTCTGATTAGCCACTTGGGCTACTGGAGGTCTGGCTTTACACACTTTCACTTCCCACACCTCACCCAAATACCCCCAAATCCCCAAGCCAGAGGCAGAAAACAGTCACACATCACCACAGTGAGGACCCAACCATTCACTACAGTAGGGTAGAAGGGGAGCAGGTGCCTCTCCAGCTTTGATCACCACCTTCCTAGGCTGAGTCCATCCTGGGCATCCATCCCAGCTGTACAGCTTTTTATTGTTTTACCCCTGAGTTAGGGCTCCATCCGCCACTGTCTGCAAACACTTCTGAGTTCCACAATCACTGAGTTCTCCTCTCTCTACAATAAGTGCCCTGACTGACTGACTTGTGGATTAGGTGAAACAGAGCCGGGCAGGCATTTTCATAAATGCTTGACACCCATTAAGTACCACATCTCATAACTCTGAGGTAGAAGCTATTATTCCCATTTTACATATGGGGAAATTGAGGCTTTGAAAATTAAGAAACTTGTTCCAGGTTATATATACAGTTTTTAGATGGCAGATGCACTATTTGAATCCATGTATGTTTGACTACATAAGCTGTAATTCTAATGTCTTTAATTATGCTGTCTGTTGTGGCATATGTATTAATGACTTAATTCTGCTATAATTCTTAGAATTATTTTTCGAGTCAGGGTCCCTCTACGTAGAGAACTGTCTCAACTTGTCAACCAGACTGGCACCAAACCTACAGAAATCTGCCAGCCCCTGCTCCCGAGTGTTCAGACTAAAGGCATGAGCCACCATGCCTGGCTATTTGTTTGTTTGTTTTTTGTTTTTTGTTTTTTTTCCGAGACCGGGTTTCTCTGTGTAGCCCTGGCTGTCCTGGAACTCACTCTGTAGACCAGGCTGGCCTTGAACTCAGAAATTCACCTGCCTCTGCCTCCCAGAGTGCTGGGATTACAGGTGTGCGCCACCACTGCCTGGCTACACTTATTTTTTTTTTTTTTAAAAGAAGGTCTTGCTATGTATTCAGACTGGCTTTGAGCTCACAGCAATCTTCCTGCCTCAGCCTCCCAAGTTCTAAGATTACAGGTATGTAACAGCACAATCAGGTAAGGGGCTTGTTTTTTGTTTTTGTTTTTGTTTTTTTGTTTTTGTTTTTTTTAGTACTAGGGACTAATACAAGGGCTCACACATGTTAAGTGTGTGCTCTACCACTAGCAACACCTGGAAACTGCATACTTGTTTTGCATGCAGGACTGTTGTCTGCCTGTTTGGGGGTGGGGTGGGGTGGCAGGTTGCAAGTAGAGGCCAGAGGTCAACATCAAGTGTTCTCACAATCATTCTCCACCTTACTTTTTTAAAGACAGAGTCTTTCATTGAACTGAAAGCTCATGAATTCCACTAGACTGGAGGTCTAGGACTAGAACTCTAGAGACGCACCTGTCTGCCTTCGCACCACTGAGATTACAGATGTGCCTGGCTTTGAAGAGGAAGCTGGAGATCTGAACCCAGTTTCTCACACTGGTGATGAGTCATTTTCCCCACAGCCAACCTTCTTATCTTTGTTGTGTCTGCCTGTCCTTTCAGTTGGGAATGTCCTTCTCTCTTGTCATTCTTCTCATGGCTTTTCAGTTTATAATACTCTTTAAATTTATGGTGGGGTGGGACATGTGTGGCAGAGGACAACCTGTACCAGCTGGTTCTTTCTTTCCACTGTGAGGGTCACAGGGCTCAAACTCAGGTGATCAGGCTTAGTGGCAAGGACCTTGTCCACTGAGCCACCTCACCAGCCTTCTCTTCTCTTCTCTTCTCTCCTCTTCCTCTCCTCTTCCTCTCCTCTTCCTCTCCTCTTCCTCTCCTCTTCCTCTCCTCTTCCTCTCCTCTTCCTCTCCTCTTCCTCTCCCTCTCCTCTCCCTCTCCTCTCCCTCTTCCTCTCCTCTCCCTCTCCTCTCCCTCTCCTCTCCCTCTCCTCTCCCTCTCCTCTCCCTCTCCTCTTCCTCTCCTCTTCCTCTCCTCTTCCTCTCCTCTTCCTCTTCCTCTCCTCTTCCTCTCCTCTCCCTCTCCTCTTCCTCTCCTCTTCCTCTCCTCTTCCTCTTCCTCTCCTCTTCCTCTCCTCTTCCTCTCCTCTTCTCTTCCTCTCCTCTTCTCTTCCTCTCCTCTTCTCTTCCTCTCCTCTTCTCTTCCTCTTTCTCTTCCTCTTTCTCTTCCTCTCCTCTTCCTCTCCTCTTCCTCTCCTCTTCCTCTCCTCTTCCTCTCCTCTTCCTCTTCTCTTCCTCTTCCTCTCCTCTTCCTCTCCTCTTCCTCTCCTCTTCTCTTCCTCTCCTCTTCTCTTCCTCTCCTCTTCTCTTCCTCTTTCTCTTCTCTTCCTCTTTCTCTTCTCTTCCTCTTTCTCTTCCTCTCCTCTTCCTCTCCTCTTCCTCTCCTCTTCCTCTCCTCTTCCTCTCCTCTTTCTCTCCTCTTTCTCTCCCCTTCCCTTCCCTTCCCTTCCCTCCCCTCCCCTCCCCTCCCCTCCCCTCCCCTTCCCTTCCCTTCCTCTTTTTTATTATTTTGGTTAGAGTCATGTAACCCAGGCTGGCCTTGAACTCTCCACATAGCTAAGAATGGCCTTGCACTCCTGACCCTCCTACCTCCACAACTGCTGAGATTACTAGCCTATGCCACCAAGGCTTATAAGGTTCTGTCCTGTGTAGAACTTTACTTAATTTTCTCCTAAATCACTTATAGTTGCTCTCACTGTGACTTTTCTTTACCAGATGAAGAAGCTAGTGATAGAAAGATTGCTATGGTGAGGGCTAAAGCCAGAGACTGGCAAGAATTTTACTGAGTATTTTTGCGTTGATATTCATAAGGGATATTGGCCTGTAGTTCTCCTTCTTTGTTGGATCTTTGTGTGGTTTTGGTATCAGCATAATTGTGGCTTCATAGAACAAGTTGGGTAGTGTTCCTTCTGTTTCTATTTTGTAGAATAATTTGAAGAGTATTGGTGTTAGGTCTTCTTTGAAGGTCTGATAGAATTCTGCACTAAAACCATCTAGTCCTGTGCTTTTTTTGGTTGGAAGACTTTCTAAGACCCCCTTTATTTCTTTACCAAACTTAGGGCTGAAATCAATCAAGTAGAAACAAAGAGAACCATACAAAGAATCAACAAAACCAGGAGCTGGTTCTTTGAGAAAATCAACAAGATAGATAAACCCTTAGCCAGACTAACCAAGGGGCATAGAGACAGTATCCAGATTAACAAACTTAGAAATGAAAAGGAAGATGTAACAGAAACGAAGGAAATTCAAAAAATCATCAGATCCTACTACAAAAGTCTATACGTAACACATCTGGAAAATCTGGAGGAAATGGAAAATTTCCTAGACAGATACCAAATACCAAAATTAAATCAGAATCAAATAGATCAACTAAAGGATTGAGGCTTTTCCTAATCCACTTTGGCTCTGAGGCTGTCATCTTCAAGTTTTACCCAACAATCGTCTTTACTGGCATCACCTAGTGGTTGAAATGTGAAACTGCTGTCCAATCTCCTCTTAGAATCAAAAGGACAGGTTCTCTCAGGCTAGGTCCACCTCTTGAACACCAGGAGGAGATACAGTGACAAAATGTGGAGCAGAGACTGAGGGGAAGACCATACAGAGACTGCAGCCCGTAGGGATGCATCCCATATACAGTTACAAAACCCAGACACTATTGTGGATGCCAACAAGGGCTTGTTGGTAGGAGCCTGATATAGCTGTCACCTGGGAGGCTCTGCCAGTGCATGACAAATACTGAGGAGGACACTCCCAGCCAACCATTGAACTGAGCACAGGGTCCCCAATGGAGGAGCTAGAGAAAGGACCCAAGGAGCTGAAGATGGTTTTAGCACCATGGGAGGAACAACAATATGAACCAGCTAATACCCCCAGAGCTCCCAGGGACTAAACCACGAACCAAAGAGTACACATGAGGACCCATGACTCCATATACAGCAGAGGATGGCCTTGTTGGACATCAAAGGGAGGAGAGGTCCTTGGACCTGAGAAGGCTAAATGCCTCAGTATAGGGGAATGCCAGGACGGGGGAGCGGGAGTGGGCGGATTGATGAGCAGGGGTAGTGAGGATGGGTTAGGGGATTTTCAGGTTTGTGTGGGGGGACCAGGAAAGGGGACAATATTTGAATGGTAAATAAAGAATTTATCTATTTAAAAAAGGAAAAAAAAAGAACACCAGGAGGAAAAACAGGAGACACAGCAACTGAAAAGCTTAGGTGACAGAAACAGAAGCCAAATACTTGATTTTACAATAGCAAAGTGGCCCTTACTTAAGCCATACTGAAGAAACATTAAGACCTATCCTTACTAGTAGCATTTACAAACTTTAACTTTTAAAATTTCTTCAAAAAAAAAAAGGAAAAAAACTTGGAGACCTGGTAGGCAAAGATCACCTATAAATAAAACATAGAAAGTACTAACTATAAAGAAAACCATCAATTAACCATGTCTCAACAAAATTAAAAGGTTTTATTTCTCCAAAGATATACTTTAAAAAATTAAAAGGCAAGCCATCAGCTAGAAGAAAATATTTGGAGAGGATATCCAACAATGAGCAAAGATTCAAACAGATGCATCACCAAAAAAGACTGCTTATGGCTGCTTCATAAACAAACATGACCTCCACTGGCCATTTGGAAATCCAAACTATGACTATTAGGAAATATCATTATACACACACTACCATGGCTTACAATTAAAGAGACACTCATACAGGCTGATATACATAAAATAGAATCAATACTCCAGAGCATTTGACTATTTCATAAAAGTATAAACGTAGACCCTGCATATAACCTGGTTAGTCCACTTCTAGAACTTGCTTTATAGACCAGGCTTGCCTCTAACTCACACCTGTCTCTGCCTCCCAAATGCTTGGATTAAAGGAATGAGTCACCAAGCTATATCACACCACATGGTTGTAGATGTTTAATACTGAGCAAGGAAAGCACACAATACACACACACACACACACACACACACACACACACACACACGAAACAGGATCTCGTGTATCTCAACCTAACCCTAAAACTCACTATGTAGTTGAGGCTGTCCTTGAACTCCTGAACCTCCAGTTTTACCTCCTACATTGTAGGATCACAGCATGTGCTTACCATGCTCAGTTCACACAAAGATTTGCAAATTAATGTTTACAGTCACTTAATTTTCAATACTCAAAAACTACACAAGCTTCCTGAAATACCCAAAACTACCCAAATGTTCAACTGGTGAATAAACAAAATGTCTCACATCCATAAAGTGGGATAATCATACATGAACTTCAACATAATTATACTGAATGAAGAAAGCTGTAAAAAAAAAGCCAAACATAAAATTCACTATTCATGTTCATAAATTCCCTTAAATTGAAAACCAACCTATAGTAATAGAAACCAGATCCACAATTGTCCTGAGTGGAGGAAGTGCCACTGGGAAAAATGTAAAAAGGATGACAAGGGGATGGGGGCACAAGTAACTTTTGTGCATGGCTAAATGTTTATTACCTGATCACAATCATTTCACAGGTACAAAAGTAAATACTCATTAGATTTCTTGGTTTAAATACATACAGTTGACTGGGTGTCAATTATCTCTGAATAAAGCTATAAAAATGAAAAAATATACTTGCCAAAGACTCATTGCATTCCATTTTAAGGTATTTATTCAAGAGTTACAAAAACTTGTGTACATTCTAGAACAAGTAAAGTTGATCAACTGTCATAAAAGCCATCAGTGGTTGCCTAGGGTCAGGGAAGGGATTAACTGAGAAAGGACACCAGTCTACATGGTCTATATGTTGACTGAAATGCTGGTCATAGAGGGGTATCTAATTTTCAAAATCATCAAACTGAATGTTTAACTTATTTGAAGCATACCTCAATACAGTAATTTTCATCAAACTGTAGGAGGGGTTAGACAGTGCAATTTAGAAATCCAGAGAGAAAAGTCTTACTACATAATGCTTCTGCATGGAAGTTTTCCTCTAGATCAAAAGTAAAAGGAGTATGTTGTGCTCTGAAAGCAGGTGATTCAAAAGGACAATGAACAAAGAGAGAGAGAGAGAGAGAGAGAGAGAGAGAGAGAGAGAGAGAGAGAGAGAGAGAGAGAGAATCACCTTTTGCTGAACACACACTTCTGTATCAAGTCAGTGCCATCTACACACATTTTCTCAAATCTTTTCTCCTGTCCTACCACTTAGGTATTAGTATTGCTACTTCGATCAGGTGTGCTCTGATCTGAGAATTAGGCTGGGCTTGGGCACAGAAAGGGACACAGCCTACCCAAATTCTATCACAGTGAGTGAGTGAGTCTCAGTCTCCACATATGACTGACTCAATTATAAAAATCCCTGTGAATGGAGGATGACTGGCTACTCTGCCATTAAATGTAAAATTCCTTTGCTTCCTAAACAATGACTTCCTTGAACACAGGTATATGTTAGTACACCCCCATTCGTTTCTTAAGAAAAGCCTGGCATGTAAATGCTTAATATTTGGTATGTTTCAATTTAAATTTCATAAGATTCATTATAGAGTGGCTACCAGCTACACTATAATGTGTTTCCCTTATTAACATCTCTGATTGGAGGGAAGATTACATCATGAGGCACGTAATCAAGAAGGGCATACATAAGATATTCAACAATTCTGATGTAATTATCATGCACCAGTCTTACGAGGATAAGGCAGGAAGAGGGACTATGAGAACCTGAGCCTCAGCATTTTTTCCTGACTCCTACTTCTGATGGCCAACATGGGCCATGAATGAGTCTGTACGACCTTAAATGTCGATGTCAAAGGCATCCAGATTTAAATGTCTACTAGAGCTTGGTCAATCATTTCACTGCCTTCATTTAGCCCTAATTTGACAAGTGTTTTTTATCATTTGCTATAGTAAATACTAATTCTTGATGTAAACACTAAGAAGCCACTCTTAATTTCAACTTAGGGCTTTATGCTAAGGAACACAACTCCAAATGTTTACTGGAAATCCAATAGGTTACTCTTTAGGATAAAATTGGAACCTTATCTATACCCGAAAGGTATGTATGGAGTAAAACTTATCTATGTTTATTATAGCTGCATTATAATTACATGACTTGGTCTATACTGTATTCAAATGTATATAATCATTTATTTTAAATAATTCTATGATGTTTTATTATTAAGTATTTTAATGAGTAGTCAAATAGCTATAGTTACAAGATCAAAACTCACCCAGGTCTCTGATAGCATCATGCTAATATGCCAGGTCTTTCCCATGACATTGTATGGATCACTTTTACAATGATGAAAATAGTCCATTTTTTATTTTTAAGTGTTTCAGGCAGATCCTATGATACTGCTCTGTATTCTGATTCACAGAGAGCATTTCCTGAAGCTTCAGTATATAGGAGAAAAGAAAGCAGATGTCCTCAGAACAGAAGACAAGGAAAGTGGGATGAAAAATTGTCTTCAAGCCTCTTATATTCAAAGACCTAGAACTTTTTCATCATTGTAAAAATGACCCATAATGTCATTGGAATTATTTAAAATAAATGATTATATACATTTGAATATAGTTTAAACCAAGTCATGTAATTATAATGCAGCTATAATAAACATATGTAAGTTTTATATACATGTATATATTTTCACTTCATACATACTGTACTATGGCCACAACTCTTGTAGTTTGAGATTAGATAGCAAAATAAGCTCAAATCTCATTTTCTTTCTTTACCATTTTACAGACCTTTCTTTTTTACCATATATTTTAGCAGTTTTAGTATACAGCTATTTTTCCTTTTTTTGTTTGTTTTTTTGTTTTTGTTTTTGTTTTTTCGAGACAGGGTTTCTCTGAGTAGCCATGGCTGTCCTGGAACTCACTCTGTACACCAGGCTGGCCTCTACCTCAGAAATCTGCCTGCCTCTGCCTCCCAAGTGCTGGGATTAATGGCGTGTGCCACCACCGCCTGGTCTTTCTTTTTTTTATTCTTGTAGAGAAGTTTACCTTCTGTCTTAGTCAGGGTTTCTATTCCTGCACAACATCATGACCAAGAAACAAGTTGGGGAGGAAAGGGTTTATTCAGCTTACACTTCTGCATTGCAGTTCATCACAAAAGGAAATCAGGACCGGAACTCAAGCAGGTTAGGAAGCAGGAGCTGATGCAGAGGGCATGGAGAGATGTTCCTTACTGGCTTGCTTCCCCTGGCTTGCTCAGCCTGCTCTCTTATAGAACCCAAGAATACAGCCCAGAGATGGCACCACCCACAAGGGGCCCTCCCCTCTTGATCACAGTTGGATCTCATGGAGGCACTTCCCCAACTGAAACTCCTTTCTCTGTGATAACTCCAGCCTGTGTCAAGTTGACACAAAACCAGCCAGTACAATTGACCCCTTGTCAACTTGACACACAAACACATCACTATTAAGCCTCAACCCTTACTTTCTTATTCATCCCCAAGATCTAAATTACTTTAAAAGTCCCACAGTCTTTGCATATTAAAAGGTCAATCACTTTAAAATGTTCAATACCTTTAAAATTCAAAGTCTTTTAAAAATTCAAAGTCTCTTAACTGTGGGCTCCACTAAAATACTTTCTTCCAGAGGGAAACAGGGCACAGTCACAACCAAAAGCAAAACTCAAACTCCAAATGTCCAATGTCTGGGATCCAACTCACTATCTTCTGGGCTCCTCCAAGGGCTTGGGTCACTTCTCCAGCTCTGTCCTTTGTAGCACACAGCTTGTCTTCTAGGCTCCAGCTGCCTGTACTCCACTGCTGCTGCTGTTCTTGGTGGTCATCGCATGGTACTGGCATCTCCAAAACACTGCTATCTTCCACTGTAATTAGGCTTCACCAATAGCCTCTCATAGGCTCTCTTGATGGTGACAAGCCTCTGCTCCTATGCATGACCCCTTTAAGTCCTGGGCCATCAATTGCAACTGAGGCTGCACCTTCACCAATGGCCTTCTGTGGCCTCTCATTGTGCCAAGAGCCTCAGCTGCTCTTCATGACCCCTTCATGCCTTCAAAACCAGTACCATCTGGGTGACTCTTACACAGTACCGAGTCCAGCCACAGCACAAAATACGACTGTGGCTATCTCTGGAACACAGCCTCTGTGCTCTCAGAAAACACTTCCCAGAAGATTTCACCTCAGTGATGCTGGTTTCTTCTTAATCACCGCTAATTTCTTAGCTCCAGCTAACCAGCATCAATAGTTCCAGTAACACAAAGGTTCGATTTAGTGGTTCTGGTATCTTGTTACTCAGAGCTGATTTTTCAGCCCCAGCTAACCAAAACCACAGAATCTTCACAATCAAAACATGGCCACTGTAAGAGTCTTTAATCTTCCCTCTGAAATTTCACAAGCCAGGTCTCCATCTTTTGCACTGTTCTTAACATTGTCTTCCATGCTCCTACAGAACTTTCCACCAAGCTCTTAATATTCTAATGGCTTTTCTAGCTCAAAGTTCCAAAGTCCTTCCACAGTTCTCCCCAAAACATGGTCAAGTTGTCACAGAAATACCCCACCACGCTGGTACCAATTTGTCTTAGTCAGGGTTTCTATTCCTGCACAACATCATGACCAAGAAACAAGTTGGGGAGGAAAGGATTTATTCAGCTTACACCTCTGCATTGCTGTTTATCACAAAAGGAAGTCAGGACTGGAACTCAAGCAGGTTAGGAAGCAGGAGCTGATGCAGAGGCCATGGAGAGATGTTCCTTACTGGCTTGCTTCCCCTGGCTTGCTCAGCCTGCTCTCTTATAGAACCCAAGAATACAGCCCAGAGATGGCACCACCCACAAGGGGCTCTCCCCCCTTGATCACTAATTGAGAAAATGCCCTACAGATGGAGGCACTTCCCCAACTGAAACTCCTTTCTCTGTGATAACTCCAGCCTGTGTCAAGTTGACACACAAAAGCAGCCAGTACACCTTCTCACTTAAAGGAAGTACTTCATGGCTTCTTTCTGGCCTATCCAAATTGCCAGCACTACTAGCCCTTTGGCCATTACTAAGGCACACACACACACACACACACACACACACACACACACACACACACACACCATAGTGCATGTTATATGCCTAGTAACAATGGAAAATGTGTTAAATATCAGGACTCAGTACTCTGGAGTTTCAGCATCCTGTAGGGGTCCTGAAACATATGCCATATAGATAGCAGGGAAGTACCATATGCCCATGCAATAGAACACTATTTACTAATAAAAAGGAATATAATGGTGATTTACCATGAACCTTGGATATATTTTTCTAAGTAAAAGAAGTGAAATGCAATGGCCACATCATATACCATGCCATTTCAAGGAATTCCAGAAGAAGCAAGTCCATGGGGACATGGAGCAGATTAGCATGTAGCTCCCCAAAGCTGGAAGGATTTAGATGTAAGATGTAGCTACAGGCCTTAGGGGGAGATAAAAACATTCCAAAATGATAGTGGCATTAGTTGCATAGTTCTATAAATACATGAAAAATACTAACTGCTCACTTTAAAAAAATTACATGGAACATAAACCACAGATCCATAAAGCCATTTTAAAAAGTGAGGAACAAACAGGATTATCATAATGCATAGCAAAGGGAGTCACACCTACCAAGCATTTTAAATTCCTTAGCAGTCTAGAATTATCTAGGAAACAATTGGAGATGTACAAGTAAGATTTTACTCAGTGGAAATATAGTATGCATACTTAAGACTCTGCTCTAATAAAATTATTCACATATTTTAAGTACATACCTAAAATACATGCCAAAATCATACAGGAGAGAGAGAACAGGAAAAAGATGCTGTGATCTGAGTTTGACTAAGCAACAAGCTGTGACTATTGAGAAAGTTGTTTTGCACTAGTGCTAAATGCCACAGATGGGTCTGTCAGTGACATACTTTTTTTTTATTTGATATATTTTTTATTTACATTTCAAATGATTTCCTCTTTTCTAGCTCCCCACTCCCCGAAAGTCCCGCAAGCCCCCTTCTCTCTGTCAGTGACATACTTATGCAAAACTCATAGTCATCTGTGTTAAATCTTCAGGCATCCTAATGGTATAAGTTTTCTGCTAAAATGACAATGTTAACTGACCTGTCATACTTTCAAACCAAAGTAATATACATTCATTTGGCATAGGATATTGGATTCAATTTCAGTGCTATGATAACCTCCATTAATGTTACTTTGCCTACTGCTGCTTGCACCTTTGGCTGGGTTATAATTTAGTATTATTAACATTCTGATAATTGGGGGATGACAGGTGACTCAGGGGATAAGAGTATTTGCTGTTCTTCCAAAGGACTGGAGCTCCAGTTCCAAGGGAGTGAATCCTTTCTTCAGGTATTGATCGCATGTAGTGCCCAGACACACAGACAGAAAAAACATCTATACATAGAATAAATATTTTTAAAGGATTCTAAAGTTTTAATACAGTAAGAACTAAAGAACCAAAATCTAACATTCAAAAGTAGAAAATGCACATTTCCAACACTAGGAAAGGTAAAGCACTCAAAACTGAACTTGAAAATCATCTACACAGGAAAAAGAGAGAGAAGTTCCTATTAGGATCTAGAATACTGAGAACAATTTTTTAAAGGAATAAAATATTTAAAATAAAAAGCTCATTCTAAGAGAACAGATAAAAAGGAAAGCTTTAACAGAGACAGTTAAACACATCTATGAGACAACCCAGTCTCCTCCCCTGAATCCTGGAGAAGAAGAAATCCTTCAGGCAGTCCTACCATAATCCCTCTAGAGACTCTCCAGAAAGAAACCCCACCTGCCCCCAGGAGGTGGTAAGAGGGCAGCAATACAAAAGACAGATTTAGTGGGGTAACCCACATACAAGCAAACTAGTGTTCCCTTTTCCAAGCACCTCACAAGCCTCCTTACAGGTAGGCAAACCATAAGAAACTAAAGGACATTGATCTCTTTTGAAACTCATTTCTCTGAAAAGGAGGTGGGTTAGGGGTCAATTTGGCCTTTGTAAAGTTCTAGAACAAGGGGAAACATACGTTCTATATCTGAATAAGAGGAAAAAAAACTTAGTTGTCTCTAACCAACAATAAAAGCAAAGTAAAAACCTTAAAAAAAGGTTATCATTGACATCTAGAATGAGGTGTCTGTCAGCTTAAGTAGAGCAAGACTCTGTTTCCTGACACTAAGCCAGGTGCACTACAAGGAAACAGAGGGACATAGGGACAGCAGGACTTGTTTTATGATGATTAACTGCTCCATATCAAGAGAAATTTATCCAATATTCTTCTCTTCAACTGTCTGTTCATTTATACAAGAAGATTTATGGTGAATGCCAATTGACAGGAAAGGAAGGACTCACTAGGAAGCACTGGCTGACGTGGTATTTCCCTAAGTAGCCCAGGCTGTCTTTGAACTCCCAGCAATTCTTCTGCATCAGCTTTGGGATTACAGGTGTACCCACCAAGCCCACCTTCACTTTGCTTTGCCTGCTTATTTGTTTTTGTTTGTTTGTTTATCTCTTGGTTTATCTGTTTAGTTTGGGCTTTATTTGGTATAATTATGGAAGACCATGATCAACAGGGTCCAAATGAAAAGTACCTTGCTACACAGTAAGAACAGAAACTCAAAGTGCCACCAGGAAGATAAAGAATAATGAAGGAGATCTGGAGAGACAGCTCAGCGGTTAAGAGCACAGGTTGCTCTTCTAGAGGTCCTGAGTTCAATTCCCAGCAACCACATGATGGTTCACAACCATCTGTAATGGGATCTGATGCCCTCTTCTGATGTGTCTGAAGACAGTGACAGTGTACTTACATACATTAAATAAATAAATAAATATGAAAAAATAAATAAACATATAAGGATAATTAAGGGAAGTTCTGAAGAGAGGCTGAGGGTGCAGATCAGTGGTAATACTTTGCTTAAAACTAGGCCCTGAATTTGAAGAAGAGGGGAAAGAATCTTAAGGAATTTTTATATAATTAGTCAATGAATACCATTGGACTACTGGAAATATGATTTATAATCTATAATCAAGAACAGAATAAGGAGATAGCAACTGAAGCTCAGAAAGCAGACCCAAGCAAAGGAGACAGATATGGTAGGAGGTAATGCCAGTCTTCAAAATATGATTCCAAACAGCAATAGTGATGAATTTACCAAAACAAAACACACACACACACACACACACACACACACACACGTGCGTGCACACACACATATATATGTATGTATGTATTTGGGTGTATATATATATATATATATATATATATATATATATATATATGTGTGTGTGTGTGTGTGTGTGTGTGTGTGTGTGTGTATGTATATATATGTGTGCGTATATCTCTGTGAATATATGTGTGTGTATAACCCTGAACTACACACACATATATATATACACACAAAATGCCTAGGAAATATTTACCTTTTAAAATGATTCAAAACATCTGTATTACTGTGTTTATACATAGCTGCATAATATAAAGTTGATTCTAGCAAGGTACTGTAGTCTATATGTTAGGAGAATAAAACCAGCTGGCCCCTCTGCCCAGCACCCAAATGGAGACCTTTGTGACTGACATAATGTAGAATCAGAAGCATATATAGCGGAGCTGGAGAGATGGCTTGGCAGTTAAGAGCACTGTCTGCTCTTCTGAAAGTCCTAAGTTTAAATCATCAATTAACAACCATCCGTAATGAGATCAACTCCATCTTCCGGAGTGTCTGAAGACAGCTACAGTGTATTAATAAATAAATATTTTAAAAAAAGAAGCATATATAGCAACAACATAACCATCCATCCTAAGCTATTCTGTAGAGCCCATGAAATGGTCTGAAATTTAGAGAGTAGACTCAATTTAATTGAAATAAAAAACTGCAGGCAATATAAAGCTCACATTGCAAAAGTAAGATAAATTATAGTCTGAACAAAAATTAATATTTTTGAATTTTTTCTACATACTATTACATACAATATACATTCTCTACAATAAACTTAAAAATTAATGCCTGGATACCCTTATCTATCGTATCTATCCTTACTGACTCATGCATGAGCAAAGTTGGAAATTTCAAAAGGATGTGATTCCATTCAAACCATTAGCTGTTCTCCAGTTCCTACTCCAGGCAATGTTCTTTAAATTAGATATGTTATTTGATTCCAGTTCTCAGATTCATGAGCCCAAATCTAATGTAATTCATAAGTATGATGCGTGCAAAAGTACTCTGTTCAAGAGGAACAGTCAGTCTGAACACCATCAGTGATTGAATCATGACATTTCAGAAACAGTTCATGTTTGCCCAACAGGCAAAGGGCAGCAATTTGAAAGAGTGTGACATACCTGAGCAGATAAACTGCCCTGTCAATATCACTGAGGTCTTCATCAACAGTCAATCTTTCTATTTCTTCTGGTGTCTGTCAAGTATAGAATGAAAATTAGGCACACAAACATTTGGTCACTTTTTTGGCTCCCAAAAACTCTTGAAAATACTATCTGTGAAAAAGCTTCACAACTATAGCAATGCCAACTAATCCAGAAGCTGATGATTCTTCTATGCTATATCAAACACAGATCTCCAGTTGGGTGCTGAGAGGGGGTCTATCTTTACTCTTCTAACTTACAGACTGTAGGGCCTCAATGGAATCAACTTCATATGCCACATATGAGCATGTATACCTATATAGTCACATTTTTTTAGATCTCCAAAACAGCATTTTCCACACCAAGAAATGCTTTAAAGGAGAGTTGAATAAGACAGAAAAGGACAGGCTTTGTAGCTGCTGTTGGGAACCGAATGAACTCAGACGGAAAGGAAATCGAAAGTTCTAGAATGGTAAAGAGGGACTGGCCTGAAGGGTAGGGAAGGGGACCATAAACTAGGTTTGCCATCTGTGAGGGTGAGGGTTGGAGCCTCACAAGGCCGGAAAGATGACTCTGCGGGGTTGGGGAGCAAGTGGAGGTAGGGGGACAAACAAGGTTGATTCCCCTCATGGGTGCTGGGGAGCAGGGTCCCTCCTACAGTCCTGGAGGGCCTAGGAGGAAAAGGATGCATGGTGACTGTACTGGCTGGTTTTGTGTGTCAACTTGACACAGGCTGGAGTTATCACAGAGAAAGGAGCTTCAGTTGGGGAAGTTCCTCCATGAGATCCAGCTGTGGGGCATTTTCTCAATTAGTGATCAAGGGGGGAGGACCCCTTGTGGGTGGTGCCATCCCTGGGCTGGTAGTCTTGGGTTCTATAAGAGAGCAGGCTGAGCAAGCTAGGGGAAGCAAGCCAGTAAGAAACATCCCTCCATGGCTTCTGCATCAGCTCCTGCTTCCTAACCTGCTTGAGTTCCAGTCCTGACTTCCTTTGGTGATGAACAGCAGCATGGAAGTGTAAGCTGAATAAACCCTTTCCTCCCCAGCTTGTTTCTTGGTTATGAGGTTTGTGCAGGAATAGAAACCCTGACTAAGACAGTGACTCACTATGGGAGGAAAGGGTTGAGGGAGGCTTTGAAACCCTGAACTAGGTCGACTCTGGGAAGGGCGCCTTTCCTTGGAAGGTGAAGGGAAGCCGTGCTGCCCTTCACAGGGGGACACAAGCTTGATCTTATCCAGAGGTGGGGGTAGGGCGGTGAAAGGATGAGAGGACCTGAGCCGTCCTGGCGAGACAGGGAACCGGGGCTGTGTGAAACCGAGGATGGGCCAGCGATCAGAACCTGGGACAGCACCACGGGCGGGGAAGCGGGCAGCGGAGTCTGATCTGGAGAACAGAGGCTTGGCTATTCCTGGGGAGGCCGGAGCGGGGTGGGGCGCAGGGCTGGCCGCAGTCGGGGGACCAATGGGGCCCGGCTGATTGCAGATCCGAGACGGGCTGGCAGTACATAGTCAAGGGACCCAGCTGGCTCCAGTCAGAGGAAGGGACTAGCTTCGGTCAGGAGTCAGGGCCAGCTCTAATCAGGGCAAGGGACTGGTTCCAGACAGGGTCAGGCCGATCCGCG
The DNA here is from genome assembly GCF_947179515.1 of Apodemus sylvaticus. NCBI lineage: Eukaryota > Metazoa > Chordata > Mammalia > Rodentia > Muridae > Apodemus > Apodemus sylvaticus. The sequence continues at coordinate 99,725,335 of NC_067477.1, read as the reverse complement.
GCTGCGGCAGGGAATGAAGCTGAGAAGCTGCTGCGGTGACGCGGCGACGGGAGCTGGAGCGCCGAGGGTCCGTGGGACGGCGGGAGCCCTGAGGGGAGCGTCTCTCCGTCCCGCGCATCTTGAGGCTCCAGCGGACCGGCCTCTCGGTGATGGTGACTCCCTGCAGGTCCTCTATGGAGCCAGACAGGCTGTTCTGCCCGAAATCCAACTCGACGCCGGCGGCAGGCAAAGGCGAATGCATGGACCTCGGAGTAGCTCCCTGGCCAGCCGGCCCGAGCGGCCCCGGGATGCCGGACGCGCGCAGCCCCGCGCCGCCCACCAGAAGGGCTCTCTGGCCCCGCCTTCCGCCGCGGGGAAGTGGAGCAAGAAGCTGCAGGAGGACACCAGCGCGGCGGGCGCGGGAACACCCGGAGCCAAGGGGGCGGGGCGAGCCGAGGGGGCGGGACCAGAACAGGAAGCCTTCTCAACGGCCGACTCGGCCCCGCCCCCAACGGAGGCTAAGTGCACCTTGGACTCTATCTGGGTCCCTGCCTCACCTCTATGGGATGTGATACTCGCCCCTCTGCGCTTGCGCAAAGATCCCTAGGCGGCCCAGCAAGCGGGCAGGCTGAACCAATGGGAGTGAAGCAGGGGAAGTGTACTGTGCTGGACACTCCTGTACCTGTGAGAGCCACTTTCTGGTGGCTGCTCTACTGGCCTGCTGCTGGTGTAGACAAGTCCCTGCTAGCTCAACTCCCGGCCTAGAGGACCCTCGAGTGGCCAAATCAAGCTGGTTAGAGCCTAATGTGTGCCTGACAATTGGAGACAGGAGTATGGGATTACAGTCCTGCAGTGCTGGCGCTGAAGGAGGGAAATGTCTCAAAAGGCCTTCTAAAAACAAAACCAGAGCTAAACGGAATCCCGAAAAACCAATAAGGCTCTAAGAGAGGTTAGAGCCAGCCCTTTCGGATAAAACTTGGACCATGATGAGTGCAGCTCTTCTTAGAGTACTGGGAGGTAGTGCTTAGCACAGTGCCTAGAAAGAGACAGGTAAGACCTTGGTGGAGCAGTACCTTGCTCTAGGGGGAGCACAGTGACAATGACTTAACTCCCTTACATTTGCTTCTAGTCAATATATATATATATATATATGATCAAGATGGTAAATCAATAGGTAAAGGACCTTGTTGCCACACCTGACTCTGGGTTCTATCCATTGGTCACACTAAGTGAAAGCAAAGAACTGAGTCTTACAAGTTGTACTATGACCTCCACACTCACTCCATCTTACACACACACACACACACACACACACAGAGGGAAAGAAGGGAAGAGGAATAAGTTATGCCGTTCTTGCTCCTCCTCTTCATACCAATCAGCACGTATGAGGTCATCTTTTAGATTTTTTTAATTTTAAAATTTTATTTTTATTTTATGTATATAGGTGTATTAGTGTTCTCTAGTGTTACAAAACTTATGGGATGAATATTTTTCTTTATAGAACTATAAAGAAAATTTATTGTAATGACTTACAGTCTGCAGTCCAACTAACCCAACAATGGGCAACTGTGAATGGGAAGTCTATGAATTTAGTAGCTACTCAGTCCCAGGAGGCTGGGTGCCTCAGCTGGTCTTCTGCATAAGCTGTAACCCTGAAGAAGAGGGTTCCAACAGATATGCTGACAAGTAAGTGCAAGCAGGCAAAGAACAAACCCTTCTCTTTTTTTCCCCCATTGGCCTTATGGAGGTCTCCAGCAGAAGGTATGGCCCAAATTAAAGATATGTCTCAGGATCTGGATTAAAGGCATCTGTCTTTCAGCCCCAAGATCTGGATCAAAAGCTTGTGTCTACCAGCCTCAAGATTTGGGTCACAGGTGTGCCCTCCATTACTAGCTTGTAGTTCATTCTAGATATAGCCAAGTTGACACCAAGAATAGCCATCCCAATAAGTATTTTACCCTAATATGTGTTCATGCACCGCTAGTATATCTGGCCAGAATTGGGCATCAGATGTCCTGGAACTGGAGTTACACTGTAAGCCACCTTGTAGGTGATGGGAATCAGACCCAGGAACACTCAGGAATCAAACACTGGCTGGAAGCACAGCCAGTGCTCTTGACTGCTGTCACCAGCCTTACTTCTTTTATTCTATGTGTCTGTCTGTGTGTCGGTCAGTGCACATGGGTACAATGCATGTGGTGTCCAGAGGAGGAGGTCAGATTCCCTGGAGCTGAAGTGACAGGCTACTGGGAGTTACCTAACATGCATACTGAGAACCATGCATTAATTGCTGATCCATCTATACAGACCATAGTTTAGAATTGTTTAAATTAGGGCAATTATTTTATTTCTAGTTACAATTCAGCCATTCTGTTAAAAAATATCTCCAGAATTGTTCTGGGAGAAGGTGTCATAGTTTGGATCTGAATTGTCTACCAAAACCCATGTGTTAAAGACTTTGTCCCCAAACAGCAAGTGGTGCCCATCAATACAGGTTGATAGGAGGGTTCTGTCATAATCAGTGGGTTATAGATAGATTCATAATTCATTGATGATTCATAATTTGGTGGAAGAACTTTGTGGGGGTGTCTCTTTGGAAGGTATATCTTCTTTCTGGCTCTTTCCTGTCTCCCTCTGCTTCCCAGTCACCAAGAGATGAGTGTCTTCTACTCTGCTTCACCACATGATGCTTCAGCCTTACCCAGATCCATACTAACTAAGCCAGCAGACCACAGACTAGGACCTCTGACACCAGGAGTCAAACAACACTCTTGCCGTTGTTTCTCCTTGGGATGTTTTGTCACAGTAACAAAAAGTGACTGACATATGAGGGATGGCTAGCAAAACCATCCATGGAGGACACCATCAAGGGGTGCACAGACCAGTGAGCACACAGAAGACACAGTCAATAACCATCCAACACTTAATTACATCCAGGCCTCTGTAAAGGGAAAGATGCATGTGGGAGGGGGTATCCCAAAACTGAACCTTTATTGTATTGTATCACTGAGATGTTGTGTTTCCCTCAACACTTATCCCAAGATTGTGGTGCTGCAGTGTGATAGGAGGGCATGGATTAGTTGCTTTTTTATTGCCATCATCATCATTCCCAACAGACACTGTGAGAGAGAAACGGCATTTATTTTGGCTCATGGTTTCAGAGGTTTTTAAGTCCATCAAGGTGTTTCTGATGACAGGAGCCGACAGGAGAAGCTGTTGATGGTGTATTTGCTGCTGATGTATCAGAATGCAGAGAGCAAGGCTGGAAGGAGGCGAGAAACCACATGCCCCACTCAAAGAACTGCTGCAAGTGATCTACTTTCTGTCAGATAGGCACCTCCCACCAAAAGGAGAGCTGTTCAAAACCCGAGCCTGCTAGGGAGAGACAGTTCAGATCTAGATCCAAACACAGCAGATTGGAGTAGAGCTAACATGATAAACTTGTAGCCTGACAAGAAAGAAGTCGGGCCAGGGTGTGGAGGGGCAGGTTAGAGGTGGAGGGGTAGAGGTCAGAGAGGCTGAAGCGCTCAGGGTAACTCTTGAGTTTCTGGCTTGTATGGCTAGACATCCATTCTTCTTTACTTACTTAAGGGCTCAGTGGGTGACAACTGCTGACACACTCAGTCCACTGCAGCAAGCAGACGCCCTTAAGCACGTTGTTCCCATTTCTTCTTCAGCTTAGAAGCTGGGTGAACTGAACAGGTTTCCCAGTGAACTAGAGCATGCAATCTGCCCAGAAGTTGGCCCACAGGTAATGGCCCTGTTAATGTTTACTGGGGAGAGATGGAAAGAAAAAGCAGGGAGTCTGAGAAAGAGAAAATAACAACAAAGAAGGCATAGGCACAGACCCATGCCCATCCAGCCTGGACCACCTTAGTTTCTCACCTGAATCAACAAAGAGGACCTCAGCTTCTTCCCTTCTCCAACTCAGCCAGAGTGAATCTGCTAATGCAGCAGTCTGGCACGGACCCCTACCCCAATGCCTTGTGCTTCCCAGTGTAAACTCTGTTCTATCCCCTCCTTTTGAGTCCACCAAGCTAGCCTAACTAGTTAGCCCTGCAAGGATGGATAGGTCACTTCCATTCTCTAAGCCACACAGGGATGAAGTGTCCCTGCAGACTTGGTTTTTGTGTTCAGTTTCTGGGTCCCACCTCCAGACAGTGATTCAGTCAGAGGCTGTGAATCTTCACTTTAGCTTCATTTTAGCCTTTTTCCCTGCTGCACCTTCAAACACACTGTACCTGCATTTCTGAGCCACAGTCATTGAGCACAGAGAGCTATGGCTTTAGGATCCATTAGGACAGTTGCTCTGGAGTCCACTTGAACCTGTTACCATCTAGGATGGCTAATCACACAGAGGATCAGGCAAGATGAAGCCACAAGCTAAGCACAGTGCCTGACACTAAACCCATAGTAGCTCTTCTATCCCCGTTCATGTCCCATCTGCCTGCTGTGCTTGGATCCATCCACCTTGTTCTTTGAAATAAAGTCTCTTGGTGGGACTCAGTAATTAGCCTTGACTGGCCAGTGAGCCCCAGGGATGTACTTGTCTCCTCTTCTGCAGCACTGGGACACCATGTACTCTGTTACCATGTGTGCTCTGGGGATAGGGCGCAGCTTCTCTACTTGCGTGGCATGCACTTCCCTGACTCATCCCCCTTGCTCCTGGTGGAGGGATTCTTTACAGAAATAACTGATGCCTGTGAATACAACCCCCTTTCCACCTTTACTTCCCTTAGACCAAAAATATTTTGAACTGGAAATGAGTAGTCTCTTTCTTTGTCCTAATTTTCTCACTACTGGTTCCAAAGAAAATGAAGAAAAAATTCTTTTTCAGCTTAGCATTTAAGGACACGAATTTACCAGAATCCCTTTGCACGTCTTCTTCCACCATCTCTGACACTGTGCCTCAGGAGATTGTCCCTTCTTGCTGTTAGTGTGAAAATGGGAAACGGTCTAGTTCTAGTGACTACAGCATCTCTTCTGAAGCCTCCAACAACAGCTCGATCCTGTCTTATCTTCCAGATTCACATTCAGACTAACTTATCACAGCCATCAAACCAAGCTGTAACAGTGAGTATACCTCCAGAGTCATCAAATCCAGTAACTAACTCGATACAAGCAGCAAGGAGGAGGAAGAGCCTGGCGGGAAGGGGAGAGCTTCCCGACTCAGGTGTAAGAGGCACAGGAGAGCTCTGGGGCAAAGGGCAACTCTTGGCAAGTCCTGTGCTCAATCAGGGTCATGGGGACTTGAAGGACACAGGATTCTGCTTCTTGATAACTCCAGGGTAGCTGGCACGAGGGCAGAAGGACTGATGAGAGCTTGTGGCATTGTCCTGTGCCGTCTGGCTTTCTCTGTTTACCTCTTCTTGCCCCCTTTGCATGGACATATAAGACATGCCACGTAGAGTTTATAAACAAAAAGCAAGCAGAAGGTACCCTTGATGGTTTGTACATGCTCAGCCCAGGGAGTGGCACAACTACTAAAATATTTCAGATAAAATAGAAGAGATACATAGAAACACACGTTAAAATTGGCAATTTTCATGGAAAATTAAAGAGTAAAGTGGCAGACATGTAAAACATTGCTAAATTAATTGAAATATGGGCTAGAAACATTTTATGATAGAATTGAAGATTTACATGGAAAATATTTCTGATAAAATTGTAGAAAAATGTAGAAAAACATGTTAGAATTGAAGATTATCATGGAAAATTTTATATAGTTATAATAATGGTAGGCATAAAAGTAATCCTAAATTGATTGAAAATGGAGTTATAAACATTTTCTGATAAACTTGAAGATTTACATGGAGAATATTTCTGATAAAATTGAAGAAATATATAGAAAAATGTTAAAATTAAAGATCATGGAAATTATACAGATAATGTAAAAATGATAGGCATAAGCATAATTCTAAGTTGATTGAAGGTGGAATTATAAACATTTTCAGATAAAATTGAAGATTTACATGGAAAATATTCCTGATAAAATTCTAGAAATATATAGACAAACATGTTAAAATTGACTATTTCATGGAAGAGTTTACATATAAAAAGGTAGATATAAAAACTTTCTAAATTAATTGAAGGTGGAATTAGAAACATTTGTGATAAAATCAAAGATTTACATTGAAAACATTTCTGATAAAATAGAGGAAATATAAAGAAAGACATAATAAAATTGAAGATTATCATGAAAAATAATGCAAATAAAATGGTAGACATAAAAACATCACTAAATCACTTCTCAGCCTTTTGACTAAGATCAAGTGTAAAAACATCACTAAATTAATTAAAAGGGGAATTATAAACATTTTCTGATAAAATTGAAGATTTACATGAGAAATATGTCTGTTAGTCTATGCCTTTTACTGGGGAGTTGAGTTCATTATTATTAAGAGATATTAAGGAATAGTGATTGTTGCTTCCTGTTATTTTTGGTGTTATTTTTATGTTTGTGTGGGTATCTTCTTTTGGGTTTGTTGGAAGAAAATTACTTTCTTGCTTTTTGTAGGGTGTAGTTTCCCTCCTTGTGTTGGCATTTTCCATCTATTATCCTTTGTAGGGCTGGATTTGTGGACAGATATTGTGTAAATTTGCTTTTATCATGGAATATCATGGAATATCTTGGTTTCTCCATCTATGATGATTGAGAGTTTTGCTGGGTATAGTCGCTTGTGTTGGCATTTGTGTTCTCTTAGGGTCTATATGATGTCTGCCCAGGATCTTCTAGCTTTCACTGGCTCTGGTGAGAAGTCTGGTGTGATTCTGATAGGTCTGCCTTTATAAGTTCCTTGCCCTTTTTCTCTTACTGCTTTTAATATTCTTTCTTTGTTTAGTGAATTTGGTGTTTTAATTATTATGTGCTGGGAGGATTTTCTGTTCTGGTCCAGTCTGTTTGGAGTTCTGAAGGCTTCTTGTATGTTCATAGACATCTCTTTCTCTAGGTTAGGGAAGTTTTCTTCTATAATTTTGTTGAAGATATTTACTGGCCCTTTAAGTTGGAAATCTTTGCTCTCATCTATACCTATAATCCTTAGGTTTGGTCTTCTCATTGTGTCCTGTAGTTCCTGGATGTTTTGGGTTATGAGCTTAATGCATTTTGCATTTTCTTTGACTGTTGAGTCAATATTTTCTTTGTTATCTTCAGCACCTGAGGTTCTTTCTTCTATCTCTTGTATTCTGTTGTTGATGCTTACATCTATGATTCCTGAATTCTTTCCAAGGTTTTCTATCTCCCCAGATGTCTCACTTTGTGATTGCTTTATTGTTTCTACTTCCATTTTTAGATCCTAGATGGTTTTGTTCAGTTCTTTCACTTTATTGTTTGTGTTTTCCTGTAATTCTTTAAGGGCTTTTTGTGTTTCTTCTTTAAGGGCTTTTACTTGTTGACTGATGTTCTCCTGTATTTGTTTAAGGGAGTTAGTTATTTAAGTCTTTCTTGAAGCCCTCTATCAGCAACATGAGATACGATTTTAAATCCAACTCTTGCTTTTCTGGTGTGTTGGGGGTATCCAGGACTTGCTGTGGCGGGAGAACTGGGTTCTGATGGCCTTGGTTCATGTGGCCTTGGTTTCTGTTGGTAGGGTTCTTGTGCTTGCCTTTTGCCATCTGGTTATCTCTGGTGCTAGTTGGTATTGTTGTCTCTGACTGGAGTTTGTTCCTTCTGTGGGCCTGTAAGCCTGTGTCTTTACTCCTCTGAGCTCAGAAGTGAAAGCACTGCTGGGGGATCACTCTCTCCTGGCAGGCTATGCACAGAAGGCTGTGGGGTTTCCTGGCTCCCTGGTGCAAATAGTGGTGGGAAGACTTCCATTCCAGCTGCTCCACTGATCACATAAGGCTGTGGATTCTCCTGACTCTCTGGAGCTAATGGTGGCAGGAAGATTTCTCTCCCAGCTGCTCCACTGATCTTATGCCCTGTGTGTTCCTAGCTCTTCTCCCCCCCCCCTCCCCCGAGAGAGAAGGTGGAGATCTCACTTCTGAGTTCAGAAATGAAAGTGCTGCTGGGAGATCATTCTCTCCTGGTGGCCTGTGCACCCAAATACCTCAATCTTAATCCACACTCCTCTACTATTTGTCTCCATAGGTTCATGCTACCTCCTAACACAAAAATATACTCAGTCCAACTTCAAAAGTGTCTGGAGGCTAACAGTTCTGAAACTTCTAAGTGTCTTGTGACATTTTAGGGAATGTCCTAACTCTGAGCTTCAACATGATTAAAAACGTGTTACAGACTTAAAGCATGAAGTAAACATTCCCAGTCCAAAGAGAAGAGCAAGAGCATAGCAATGGTCAGACCAAGACAAGACAAATCCATCAGAGCAAACACCACACCCTGCATCTCTGTGCCCAGCATCATGGAATCATCTGGGTTCCAGGGAACTTGAGTGGCTTCTTCCTCCAGCCTTGCCATCTGCAGTTCACATTCTCTAACTTGAACAAGCCTACTCTATGCCTCTAGCTTGCTTTCTCTGGAAATCCTGTGGTCTCCATGTCTCCACCTTCACAGCTTCATACTGTGGCATTGTGGGGCCTCCTGTCGGGGAGTCTGACACTGCCTCACACTGCCAATTTCAGGGTGAAATTTCCCACTTTAGTTAACCCTTATCAATGCAATCCTTCATAGGCATGCCTAGGCTAATCTAATCTAGAATGTTCCTCACGGGTATGCCCTCCCTTGATTCTCCAGCCTCTTGAGTAGAAACTCTCACAATTAGCTTAAAAAAAAAAAACAGTAGTGGGTTCAAAAATTGGCTCCATGGTTAAAGCGCTTTCTGTGTAAATATGAGGACTAGAATTTGGATACCAAGAAACCCATGGAAAGGTTGGGTGAGTTTGGTGGCCCACCTGTAATTCCAACCTCAGACGGCAGAGGAGATAGAATTTCCAGAGCAAACTGGCTTGCAAGAGTAGCCATACCATCTAGCTCTGGGTTTAATTGAGAGACCCTGTCTCCAATGAATGAGGTGGAAAAGCTGTTGAGGACTATTTCTGAAATCAAACTTGGGCCTCCATATGCATGTACACATGTGCACCCACATACATGCAAAAAACCAAAAACGTGTATAGAACACATTGTGGTCACACATGAAAAATGGAGAAAGGAATAAACTGAGTTTACAAGAGTAGTAGACTTCTATAATGGCGTTTCCATACACTCTTAGGCTCAGTTAATCCCATTCCGCCTTCTCCTGTGCCCCCACCAGGTACCATCTTAAACCTTTCCACATCCAGTAGCCACCTCTGTTCATTCATTCTTCAAACCCAAGTCTCGCTCCCATAGCATTGTCTTCTGCTGGAGATACTTGCTCACACATTCTTACAGATTTACTTGATAAGTAGTCGATGGTGAAATGAGCCAATTCAAGCCAGATTCAGTCATATTAAATGCAGGCTTATTGTCCCCAAAGACCAAGGACAGAGGCCAAGGTAGTCACCAAGGGAAGGGGGTGTGTAGAGAGAGAAAGAAAGTTCTCAAGCAAGAGAGTGGGGAGACAGAAATGTCTGGATATATGGGGGAGAGCATCTGGGGGAAGGGCAGCTCAGCCCCTGTTCAATGTTGGGGACAGGATATGCCAGGTAGGGAATGAGGGATGCTGGGTGATCATGGAAGCCAGGTCTACTTTGACATGCAAAATAGGCACTTCGTCCATGTTTTGTGGACATAGCCAAACAATTCTGAAACCAAAATCTTAATTTTTCTTCCACTGATGAAATATTATTGCAGGAACTTTTCACTGAAGGTTGAATTCTGAATTGACAAATCTTTTAAGATTTTTTAAAAGGGCTGGAGAGATG